>NC_052321.1:12363981-12393981 GCF_016432855.1 Salvelinus namaycush | reverse complement strand
ATGAAACAAGGGGCGATAACAAGGCTCTAAAGGCCTTAGTTTGCAGAAGCGTGACACAGCGGTAGAGCTGCAGTCTACTTTGCACATGTTGTCTAGCAGCGACATAGGACCGAATCCCACCCCAGACACTTTCTCACGGTTTCCCCTCTACAACTACAGCCCTCTACATCTACATTCCTCACTGTCTAAATAAAGATAAAAATATGGAAGACCAACGAGTCTCCTCTAAAGGCCTTTCTCCATACCTGATGGTCAAATGCCGACCCTTCTACCTCCCGAGGGAGTTTTCAGCTGTTATCTTGACTGTTGTATACATTCCACCTCAGGATAAAACATCCTGTCTTGTCGCCAGCAATTGTAATTCTGCGTCATTAAGACACGTGACACCCAACTTCCATCAACACGTCTCCTTCGCAATTAGGGGTGATAAAGTCCTAGACCACTGTCACTGTCACGCCCTGACCGTAGATTGCTTTGTATGTTTCTATTTTTAGTTTGGTCAGGGTGTGATGTGGGTGGGTATTCTATGTCTGGGTATTCTATGTTGTATGTCTATGTTTTCTGTTTCTGTGTGTTTGGCCTGGTGTGGTTCCCAATCAGAGCCAGCTGTCTATCGTTGTCTCTGATTGGGAGCCATATTTAGGTATCCTGTTTTCCCACTTTTGTTGGTGGGTGATTGTTTCCTGTTTAGTGTTTTGTTTCACCTTTCAGGACTGTTCGTTTGTCGTTTTTGTTGTTTGTCAAGTGTTTTCGTATTTTATTAAAAAATATGACCACTTACCACACTGCACCTTGGTCCTCCTCTCCTTCTCCAGACGACAATCATTACAGTCACTCTACCCACAAGCAAGCATACAAGGCCCTCCCTCGTCCGCTTTTCGGCAAATCAGACTCTGTACTCCTGCTTCCTGTTTACAAGGAAGCATAGTCAACTTACACACACCACTGACAAACACACTTACCCCACCAGACATTCACCAGGGGTCTTTTCACAGTCCCCAGGTCCAGAACAAATTCAAGGAAATGTACAGTATTATACAGAGCCATGAGTGCATGGTACTCTCTTCCCTCTCATATAGTACAAGTGAACAGCAAACCTGGTTTAAAAAACAAATAAAGCAACACCTCACGGCCCAACGCCTCTCCCCCATGTGACCTTCTTGTTGTGTGTATGTACTGACATGTACGTGGAACTCATAGATGCACTCTTAATGCACATTTAATGTTTTTAAATGTATGTACACTACCGTTCAAAAGTTTGGAGTCACTTAGAAATGTCCTTGTTTTTGAAAGAAAAGCACATTTTTTGTCCATTAAAAGAACATCAAATTGATCAGAAATACAGTGCAGACATTGTTAAAGTTGTAAATGACTATTGGAGCTGGAAACGGCAAATTTTGAATGGAATATCTACATAGGCGTACAGAGGCCCATTACCATTAGCACTTCTGTGTTCCAATGGCACGCTGTGTTAGCTAATCCAAGTTGATCATTTTAAAAAGCTAGTGGGAGGCCCCGGTGCACAACTGAGCAAGAGGACAAGTACATTAGAGGGTCTAGTTCAAGAAACAGACGCCTCACAAGTCCTCAACTGGCAGCTTCATTAAATAGTACACACAAAGCACCAGTCTCAACGTCAACAGTGAAGAAGCGACTCCAGGATGCTGGCCTTCTAGGCAGAGTTGCAAAGAAAAAGGCATATCTCAGACTGGCCAATAAAAAGAAAAGATTAAGATGGGCAAAAGAACACAGACACTGGACAGAGGCAACATCTCCTCCGCCACGCTGACCCTCAACACGGGGGGCCCACAGGGGTGTGTTCTTATTCCCCTGTACTCCTTGCTCACCCACGACTGATGGCCACACGCAACTCCAACACCACCATCAATTTTGCAGACGACACGATGGTGGTATGCCTGATCACGTGATAGCAACATCTCCCTCAAAGTCAATAAGACCAAGGAGCTGATCGCGGACTACAGAAAACAAGGGGGGGGGGGGGGGGGGGGGGGGGGGGGGGGCTGCAAGCACAACCCCATCCACATAGACGGAGTGGATAGTGTCGAGAGCTTCAAGTTGCTCAGTGTCCAAATCACTAAGGACTTAAAATGGTCCACTCACACAGTTGTGACGAAGGCACAACAGCGCCTCTTCCCCCTCAGGAGGTTGAAAAGGTTTGGAATGGGCCCTCAAATCATCAAAAAGTTCTACAGTTGCACCACTGAGAGCATCTTGACTGGCTGCATCACTGCTTGGTATGGCAACAGCACCCCACGATCGCATGGCGCTACAGAGAGTGGTGCGGACAGCCCAGTGTATCACTGGGACTGAGGTCCCTGCCATCCACGACCTCTATATCAGGCGGTGTGAAAGGAAGGTCCGGAAAATAGCTAAAGACTCCAGCCAACCAAGCCATAGACTCTTCTCTCTGCTTCCGCACGGCAATCTGTACTGGTGCATCAAGTCTGACACAACAAGCTCCTGAACACCTTCTATCCCCAAGCCATAAGACTGCTAAATAGCTAACAGAACACACACATAGCATGTGCACACATTTATACTGACTCACACGCACACACACTTACATACAATCATAATTTAAGCTGCTGCTACTCTGTTTATCATATATCCTGATACCTAGTCACCTTACCCCTATACATATCTACCTCTATCGATCCAGTGTCCCTGCACATTATAATATTGGTATTGGAACTGACCCTGTATATAGCTTCTTTCTTCTGTTCTTATTTCTTATTTTTATTTCTTATGTATTTTTGTTCTAACTTATGCTATTTTTTGTCCTACATTAATATGGATTACTGCATTGTTGGGTTTGGAGAATGCAAGAAAGGCATTTCACTGTAATTGTGCACGTGACATTAAAACTTGATACTCTAGCATCCCCCTTGAATAGCCTCACCCCCTTGAAATTTGCGTTACCCCATAGCTTCTCAACATAGAATAAGTGAAACTGGATTGTCAGTCTGGTCTGTTAGGGGCAAACTAGGGGGAGTGTGGTCTGTTAGGGGCTAACTAGGGGGAGTGTGGTCTGTTAGGGGCTAACTAGGTGGAGTGTGGTCTGTTAGGGGCTAACTAGGGGGAGTGTGGTCTGTCAGGAGCTAACTAGGGGGAGTGTGGTCTGTTAGAGGCTAACTAGGGGGAGTGTGGTCTGTCAGGAGCTAACTAGGGGGAGTCTGGTCTGTTAGAGGCTAACTAGGGGGAGTGTGGTCTGTTAGAGGCTAACTAGGGGGAGTCTGGTCTGTTAGAGGCTAACTAGGGGGAGTGTGGTCTGTTAGGGGCTAACTAGGGGGAGTGTGGTCTGTTAGGGGCTAACTAGGGGGAGTGTGGTTTGTTAGGGGCTAACTAGGGGGAGTGTGGTCTGTTAGGGGCTAACTAGGGGGAGTGTGGTCTGTTAGAGGCTAACTAGGGGGAGTGTGGTCTGTTAGGGGCTAACTAGGGGGAGTCTGGTCTGTTAGGGGCTAACTAGGGGGAGTGTGGTTTGTTAGGGGCTAACTAGGTGGAGTGTGGTCTGTTAGGGGCTAACTAGGGGGAGTGTGGTTTGTTAGGAGCTAACTAGGGGGAGTGTGGTCTGTTAGAGGCTAACTAGGGGGAGTGTGGTCTGTTAGGGGCTAACTAGGGGGAGTCTGGTCTGTTAGGGGCTAACTAGGGGGAGTGTGGTTTGTTAGGGGCTAACTAGGTGGAGTGTGGTCTGTTAGGGGCTAACTAGGGGGAGTGTGGTCTGTTAGAGGCTAACTAGGGGGAGTCTGGTCTGTTAGAGGCTAACTAGGGGGAGTGTGGTTTGTTAGGGGCTAACTAGGTGGAGTGTGGTCTGTTAGGGGCTAACTAGGGGGAGTGTGGTCTGTCAGGAGCTAACTAGGGGGAGTGTGGTCTGTTAGAGGCTAACTAGGGGGAGTGTGGTCTGTCAGGAGCTAACTAGGGGGAGTGTGGTCTGTTAGGGGCTAACTAGGGGGAGTGTGGTCTGTTAGGGGCTAACTAGGGGGAGTGTGGTCTGTTAGGGGCTAACTAGGTGGAGTGTGGTCTGTTAGGGGCTAACTAGGGGGAGTGTGGTCTGTCAGGAGCTAACTAGGGGGAGTGTGGTCTGTTAGAGGCTAACTAGGGGGAGTGTGGTCTGTCAGGAGCTAACTAGGGGGAGTCTGGTCTGTTAGAGGCTAACTAGGGGGAGTGTGGTCTGTTAGAGGCTAACTAGGGGGAGTCTGGTCTGTTAGAGGCTAACTAGGGGGAGTGTGGTCTGTTAGGGGCTAACTAGGGGGAGTCTGGTCTGTTAGGGGCTAACTAGGGGGAGTGTGGTCTGTTAGGGGCTAACTAGGGGGAGTGTGGTTTGTTAGGGGCTAACTAGGGGGAGTGTGGTCTGTTAGGGGCTAACTAGGGGGAGTGTGGTCTGTTAGAGGCTAACTAGGGGGAGTGTGGTCTGTTAGGGGCTAACTAGGGGGAGTCTGGTCTGTTAGGGGCTAACTAGGGGGAGTGTGGTTTGTTAGGGGCTAACTAGGTGGAGTGTGGTCTGTTAGGGGCTAACTAGGGGGAGTGTGGTTTGTTAGGAGCTAACTAGGGGGAGTGTGGTCTGTTAGAGGCTAACTAGGGGGAGTGTGGTCTGTTAGGGGCTAACTAGGGGGAGTCTGGTCTGTTAGGGGCTAACTAGGGGGAGTGTGGTTTGTTAGGGGCTAACTAGGTGGAGTGTGGTCTGTTAGGGGCTAACTAGGGGGAGTGTGGTCTGTTAGAGGCTAACTAGGGGGAGTCTGGTCTGTTAGGGGCTAACTAGGGGGAGTGTGGTTTGTTAGGGGCTAACTAGGTGGAGTGTGGTCTGTTAGGGGCTAACTAGGGGGAGTGTGGTCTGTCAGGAGCTAACTAGGGGGAGTGTGGTCTGTTAGAGGCTAACTAGGGGGAGTGTGGTCTGTCAGGAGCTAACTAGGGGGAGTGTGGTCTGTTAGGGGCTAACTAGGGGGAGTGTGGTCTGTTAGGGGCTAACTAGGGGGAGTGTGGTCTGTTAGGGGCTAACTAGGTGGAGTGTGGTCTGTTAGGGGCTAACTAGGGGGAGTGTGGTCTGTCAGGAGCTAACTAGGGGGAGTGCGGTCTGTTAGAGGCTAACTAGGGGGAGTGTGGTCTGTCAGGAGCTAACTAGGGGGAGTCTGGTTTGTTAGAGGCTAACTAGGGGGAGTGTGGTCTGTTAGAGGCTAACTAGGGGGAGTCTGGTCTGTTAGAGGCTAACTAGGGGGAGTGTGGTCTGTTAGGGGCTAACTAGGGGGAGTCTGGTCTGTTAGGGGCTAACTAGGGGGAGTGTGGTCTGTTAGGGGCTAACTAGGGGGAGTGTGGTCTGTTAGGGGCTAACTAGGGGGAGTGTGGTTTGTTAGGGGCTAACTAGGGGGAGTGTGGTCTGTTAGGGGCTAACTAGGGGGAGTGTGGTCTGTTAGAGGCTAACTAGGGGGAGTGTGGTCTGTTAGGGGCTAACTAGGGGGAGTCTGGTCTGTTAGGGGCTAACTAGGGGGAGTGTGGTCTGTTAGGGGCTAACTAGGGGGAGTGTGGTTTGTTAGGGGCTAACTAGGGGGAGTGTGGTCTGTTAGGGGCTAACTAGGGGGAGTGTGGTCTGTTAGAGGCTAACTAGGGGGAGTGTGGTCTGTTAGGGGCTAACTAGGGGGAGTCTGGTCTGTTAGGGGCTAACTAGGGGGAGTGTGGTTTGTTAGGGGCTAACTAGGTGGAGTGTGGTCTGTTAGGGGCTAACTAGGGGGAGTGTGGTTTGTTAGGAGCTAACTAGGGGGAGTGTGGTCTGTTAGAGGCTAACTAGGGGGAGTGTGGTCTGTTAGGGGCTAACTAGGGGGAGTCTGGTCTGTTAGGGGCTAACTAGGGGGAGTGTGGTTTGTTAGGGGCTAACTAGGTGGAGTGTGGTCTGTTAGGGGCTAACTAGGGGGAGTGTGGTCTGTTAGAGGCTAACTAGGGGGAGTCTGGTCTGTTAGAGGCTAACTAGGGGGAGTGTGGTTTGTTAGGGGCTAACTAGGTGGAGTGTGGTCTGTTAGGGGCTAACTAGGGGGAGTGTGGTCTGTCAGGAGCTAACTAGGGGGAGTGTGGTCTGTTAGAGGCTAACTAGGGGGAGTGTGGTCTGTCAGGAGCTAACTAGGGGGAGTGTGGTCTGTTAGGGGCTAACTAGGGGGAGTGTGGTCTGTTAGGGGCTAACTAGGGGGAGTGTGGTCTGTTAGGGGCTAACTAGGTGGAGTGTGGTCTGTTAGGGGCTAACTAGGGGGAGTGTGGTCTGTCAGGAGCTAACTAGGGGGAGTGTGGTCTGTTAGAGGCTAACTAGGGGGAGTGTGGTCTGTCAGGAGCTAACTAGGGGGAGTCTGGTCTGTTAGAGGCTAACTAGGGGGAGTGTGGTCTGTTAGAGGCTAACTAGGGGGAGTCTGGTCTGTTAGAGGCTAACTAGGGGGAGTGTGGTCTGTTAGGGGCTAACTAGGGGGAGTCTGGTCTGTTAGGGGCTAACTAGGGGGAGTGTGGTCTGTTAGGGGCTAACTAGGGGGAGTGTGGTTTGTTAGGGGCTAACTAGGGGGAGTGTGGTCTGTTAGGGGCTAACTAGGGGGAGTGTGGTCTGTTAGAGGCTAACTAGGGGGAGTGTGGTCTGTTAGGGGCTAACTAGGGGGAGTCTGGTCTGTTAGGGGCTAACTAGGGGGAGTGTGGTTTGTTAGGGGCTAACTAGGTGGAGTGTGGTCTGTTAGGGGCTAACTAGGGGGAGTGTGGTTTGTTAGGAGCTAACTAGGGGGAGTGTGGTCTGTTAGAGGCTAACTAGGGGGAGTGTGGTCTGTTAGGGGCTAACTAGGGGGAGTCTGGTCTGTTAGGGGCTAACTAGGGGGAGTGTGGTTTGTTAGGGGCTAACTAGGTGGAGTGTGGTCTGTTAGGGGCTAACTAGGGGGAGTGTGGTCTGTTAGAGGCTAACTAGGGGGAGTCTGGTCTGTTAGGGGCTAACTAGGGGGAGTGTGGTTTGTTAGGGGCTAACTAGGTGGAGTGTGGTCTGTTAGGGGCTAACTAGGGGGAGTGTGGTCTGTCAGGAGCTAACTAGGGGGAGTGTGGTCTGTTAGAGGCTAACTAGGGGGAGTGTGGTCTGTCAGGAGCTAACTAGGGGGAGTGTGGTCTGTTAGGGGCTAACTAGGGGGAGTGTGGTCTGTTAGGGGCTAACTAGGGGGAGTGTGGTCTGTTAGGGGCTAACTAGGTGGAGTGTGGTCTGTTAGGGGCTAACTAGGGGGAGTGTGGTCTGTCAGGAGCTAACTAGGGGGAGTGCGGTCTGTTAGAGGCTAACTAGGGGGAGTGTGGTCTGTCAGGAGCTAACTAGGGGGAGTCTGGTTTGTTAGAGGCTAACTAGGGGGAGTGTGGTCTGTTAGAGGCTAACTAGTGGGAGTCTGGTCTGTTAGAGGCTAACTAGGGGGAGTCTGGTCTGTTAGAGGCTAACTAGGGGGAGTCTGGTCTGTTAGGGGCTAACTAGGGGGAGTGTGGTCTGTTAGGGGCTAACTAGGGGGAGTGTGGTCTGTTAGGGGCTAACTAGGGGGAGTGTGGTTTGTTAGGGGCTAACTAGGGGGAGTGTGGTCTGTTAGGGGCTAACTAGGGGGAGTGTGGTCTGTTAGAGGCTAACTAGGGGGAGTGTGGTCTGTTAGGGGCTAACTAGGGGGAGTCTGGTCTGTTAGGGGCTAACTAGGGGGAGTGTGGTTTGTTAGGGGCTAACTAGGTGGAGTGTGGTCTGTTAGGGGCTAACTAGGGGGAGTGTGGTTTGTTAGGAGCTAACTAGGGGGAGTGTGGTCTGTTAGAGGCTAACTAGGGGGAGTGTGGTCTGTTAGGGGCTAACTAGGGGGAGTCTGGTCTGTTAGGGGCTAACTAGGGGGAGTGTGGTTTGTTAGGGGCTAACTAGGTGGAGTGTGGTCTGTTAGGGGCTAACTAGGGGGAGTGTGGTCTGTTAGAGGCTAACTAGGGGGAGTCTGGTCTGTTAGGGGCTAACTAGGGGGAGTGTGGTTTGTTAGGGGCTAACTAGGTGGAGTGTGGTCTGTTAGGGGCTAACTAGGGGGAGTGTGGTCTGTCAGGAGCTAACTAGGGGGAGTGTGGTCTGTTAGAGGCTAACTAGGGGGAGTGTGGTCTGTCAGGAGCTAACTAGGGGGAGTGTGGTCTGTTAGGGGCTAACTAGGGGGAGTGTGGTCTGTTAGGGGCTAACTAGGGGGAGTGTGGTCTGTTAGGGGCTAACTAGGTGGAGTGTGGTCTGTTAGGGGCTAACTAGGGGGAGTGTGGTCTGTCAGGAGCTAACTAGGGGGAGTGCGGTCTGTTAGAGGCTAACTAGGGGGAGTGTGGTCTGTCAGGAGCTAACTAGGGGGAGTCTGGTTTGTTAGAGGCTAACTAGGGGGAGTGTGGTCTGTTAGAGGCTAACTAGGGGGAGTCTGGTCTGTTAGAGGCTAACTAGGGGGAGTGTGGTCTGTTAGGGGCTAACTAGGGGGAGTCTGGTCTGTTAGGGGCTAACTAGGGGGAGTGTGGTCTGTTAGGGGCTAACTAGGGGGAGTGTGGTCTGTTAGGGGCTAACTAGGGGGAGTGTGGTTTGTTAGGGGCTAACTAGGGGGAGTGTGGTCTGTTAGGGGCTAACTAGGGGGAGTGTGGTCTGTTAGAGGCTAACTAGGGGGAGTGTGGTCTGTTAGGGGCTAACTAGGGGGAGTCTGGTCTGTTAGGGGCTAACTAGGGGGAGTGTGGTTTGTTAGGGGCTAACTAGGTGGAGTGTGGTCTGTTAGGGGCTAACTAGGGGGAGTGTGGTTTGTTAGGAGCTAACTAGGGGGAGTGTGGTCTGTTAGAGGCTAACTAGGGGGAGTGTGGTCTGTTAGGGGCTAACTAGGGGGAGTCTGGTCTGTTAGGGGCTAACTAGGGGGAGTGTGGTTTGTTAGGGGCTAACTAGGTGGAGTGTGGTCTGTTAGGGGCTAACTAGGGGGAGTGTGGTCTGTTAGAGGCTAACTAGGGGGAGTCTGGTCTGTTAGGGGCTAACTAGGGGGAGTGTGGTCTGTTAGGGGCTAACTAGGTGGAGTGTGGTCTGTTAGGGGCTAACTAGGGGGAGTGTGGTCTGTCAGGAGCTAACTAGGGGGAGTGTGGTCTGTTAGAGGCTAACTAGGGGGAGTGTGGTCTGTCAGGAGCTAACTAGGGGGAGTGTGGTCTGTTAGGGGCTAACTAGGGGGAGTGTGGTCTGTTAGGGGCTAACTAGGGGGAGTGTGGTCTGTTAGGGGCTAACTAGGGGGAGTGTGGTCTGTTAGAGGCTAACTAGGGGGAGTGTGGTCTGTTAGGGGCTAACTAGGGGGAGTGTGGTCTGTTAGGGGCTAACTAGGGGGAGTGTGGTCTGTTAGGGGCTAACTAGGGGGAGTGTGGTCTGTTAGAGGCTAACTAGGGGGAGTGTGGTCTGTTAGGGGCTAACTAGGGGGAGTGTGGTCTGTTAGGGGCTAACTAGGGGGAGTGTGGTCTGTTAGGGGCTAACTAGGGGGAGTGTGGTCTGTTAGGGGCTAACTAGGGGGAGTGTGGTCTGTTAGGGGCTAACTAGGGGGAGTGTGGTCTGTCAGGAGCTAACTAGGGGGAGTGTGGTCTGTCAGGGGCTAACTAGGGGGAGTGTGGTCTGTTAGAGGCTAACTAGGGGGAGTGTGGTCTGTTAGGGACTAACTAGGGGGAGTGTGGTCTGTTAGGGGCTAACTAGGGGGAGTGTGGTCTGTCAGGGGAGTTCTGTGTTCAGTTTGTCCATTGACTAAGTCTAAGGCAGTGGTTACCAAACGTTTTAGGCCCAAGACCCCATTTTGAAAAACAAATATGTACATTTGCAACCCCACCATGTAAAAAAGTTATGTAATCAAAGGCCAATGTTTACATTTTTATGGGCTATGACAGTCTATTACAAATAAATCTGACAGTACTTTTGTTTCAAGGAAGTATGGTTTGAAGTGACTGAAATGCACCAGAAAGGTATTGGGAAGTTCAGAAGATCATCAGGCAATCATTTTGTATGATATTCTGTGTAGAAACAACATTTCCCCAGTTTGGTCTTGTCCACTCTGTTCTAATAAGTCCTGTGTGGATTGAGGGAAACAGAATACGTGTTCCTGAGAGTCTTCTTTTTCAGTGAATGGGTCATAATACACCACCTGACCAACAGTGCTCGTCGAACATCTCCTTCCAACATCATGGGCATTAATATGGAGTTGGTCCCCCCTTTGCTGCTATAACAGGCTTTCCACTAGATGTTGGAACATTGCTGCGGGGACTTGCTTCATTCAGCCACAAGAGCATTAGTGAGGTCGGGCACTGATGTTGGGCGATTAGCCCTGGCTCGCAGTCGGCCTTCCAATTCATCCCAAAGGTGTTCGATGGAGTTGAGGTCAGGGCTCTGTGCGGGCCAGTCAAGTTCTTCCACACCAATCTTGACAAACCATTTCTGTATCTACCTGGTTTTGTGCACATTGTTATGCTGAAACAAGAAAGGGCCTTCCCCAAACTTTTGCCACAAAGTTGGAAGCACAGAATCGTCTAGAACGTCATTGTAAGCTGTAGCGTTAAGATTTCCCTTTACTGGAACTAATCGGCCTAGCCCAAAAAATGAAAAACAGACCCAGAAAATTATTCCTCCACCACTAAACTTTACAGTGGGCACTATGCATTCGGGCAGGTAGCGTTCTCCTGGCATCCGACAAACTCAGATTTGTCCGTCGGGACTACCAGATAGTGAGGTGTGATTCATCACTCCAGAGAACATGTTTCCACTGCTCCAGAGTCCAATGGCGGCAAGCTTTACACCACTCTAGCCGAAGCTTGGAATTTTGCATACTTTTGTAAATAAAATATTTAGTGTCTTTTGTAGCTTAAACCGTTCAAAAGATAGAGACACATTTGTATGAAGAAAACAGAAACCGCTCTGTTTATTACAACCACATCTAGCGGCTACCAGAGGTTACTTACAAAACAAAATAAAAACTAGATCTCGCATTTTCAAATCAGGCGACCCCTAGTTTTGGAAACGCTGGTCTAAGGAGTCTTTTAGAGTTGCAAAATTCATGAAACATTCAATAAATGTCCTGGTTTTCAATAAATCCTGGTTGGAGGATTCCAGACTTCCGGCTTATTCTCTCCTGATTGTGGGAGTCCTCCAACAGGCATTTCGGGTAAACCAATGGATTTATTGAATTTTGCAACCCTAGTCTTTACCCTTCTTCATTCCCTCTCCTCTCCTCCTGCTTTCACATTTAAAAAGAAGGAATATGTCAACCATGGAAATAGTTCCTTGTCTATCTGTCTGTGTCTTCCTTGTGTCCCCCTCTTTACCGGAAGCAGGTAGCCTAGTGGTTAGAGGCAGGTAGCCTAGTGGTTAGAGCGTTTGGCCAGTAACTGAAAGGTTGCTAGATTGAATCACCGAGCTGACAAGGTAAAAATATGTTGTTCTGCTCCTGAACAAGGCAGTTAACCCACTGTTTCTAGGCCATCATTGTAAATAAGAATTTGTTCTTAACTGGCTTGCCTATTTAAACAAATAGTTAGTTAAATAAATAAAATAAAAATTTAAATGACCTTTTCTCCACTCTTCCATTTTCTCTTTCTCTCTCCCTCCACCCTACCTGATTTGATTGATATTTCTGTCCCATGCTCTGAAGGTAATGTTTTCCTCCCCCATTTACATCCGACTGTACTGGGGTAATGGTCCCACACACACACACACAGTAGCAGGGTAATGGTGCTTCGGCAAGGGCAGGCGGATCAAGGTGACTGAGCGTGCTCAGAGCGTGCTGCGTTGCTAAGCGCTAACGTTAACTGCTAAAGGCTCCCCCAGATGTCACCGGGACCAGAGGGGGAGATAGGGGGAGGTAGCCTCGCCATCACCGTAGCTCACCCTCAACCAGTACTAACTGTTCCCCGGGTGCCAAAGACATGGATGTCGATTAAGGCAGCCCCTCCGCATCTCTCTGATTCAGAGGGGTTGTGTTAAATGTGAAAGACACACTTCAGTTGAATGCATTCAGTTCTACAACTGACTAGGTATCCCCTTTCCCTTTCCCTAAACCTTACCTACCCTCTCCTCCCTCCCTCACTCCCCCTCCCCTCCCCTACTATAACCCACCTCAAACCCTCTTCTAATCCTAGATGACACCGCTCTCAGCCATTACTCACCCATCTTTCTACAGGGAGATGCCCAACACCTAACTCTGACACACACCCTTTCCTCCCCCGTCTTGTAACTTATTTGTGATTCCAGACCTTGTCTGTGCATGTGTGTAACTGAACGTGTGTAACTGAATGTGTGTAACTGAATGTGTGTAACTGAACGTGTGTAACTGAATGTGTGTAACTGAATGTGTGTAACTGAGCGTGTGTAACTGAATGTGTGTAACTGAACGTGTGTAACTGAATGTGTGTAACTGAATGTGTGTAACTGAATGTGTGTAACTGAACGTGTGTAACTGAATGTGTGTAACTGAACGTGTGTAACTGAATGTGTGTAACTGAACGTGTGTAACTGAATGTGTGTAACTGAATGTGTGTAACTGAATGTGTGTAACTGAACGTGTGTAACTGAACGTGTGTGATTCAAGTGTTTTTCAGTGCCTAGCTGCGTTCAGTGTGTCAGGGCTGTGTGGTGCAGGGCTCCCTACTAGCTTCCTGCCTAGCTTCCCTCCTAGCTTCCCTCATAGCCTCCCTACTAGCCTCCCTACTAGCCTCCCTCCTAGCCTCCCTCCTAGCCTCCCTCATAGCCTCCCTCCTAGCCTCCCTCCTAGCCTCCCTCCTAGCCTCCCTACTAGCCTCCCTACTAGCCTCCCTCCTAGCCTCCCTCCTAGCCTCCCTACTAGCTTCCCTCCTAGCCTCCCTCATAGCCTCCCTCCTAGTCTCCCTACTAGTCTCCTTACTAGCCTTCCTCCTAGCCTCCCTACTAGCCCTTCTACTAGTCTCCCTCCTAGCCTCCCTACTAGCCTCCCTACTAGCCCTTCTACTAGTCTCCCTACTAGCCCTCCTACTAGTCTCCCTACTAGTCTCCCTACTAGTCTCCCTACTAGCCTCCCTCCTAGCCTCCCTACTAGCCCTTCTACTAGCCCTCCTAATTGTCTCCCTACTAGACCTCCTACTAGTCTCCCTACTAGCCCTCCTACTAGTCTCCCTACTAGTCTCCCTACTAGTCTCCCTACTAGTCTCCCTACTAGCCCTCCTACTAGTCTCCCTACTAGCCCTTCTACTAGCCCTTCTACTAGTCTCCCTACTAGTCTCCCTCCTAGCCTCCCTACTAGCCTCCTTACTAGTCTCCCTCCTAGCCTCCCTACTAGCCTCCTTACTAGTCTCCCTACTAGCCTCCTTACTAGTCTCCCTACTAGCCTCCCTATTAGCCTCCCTCCTAATCTCCTTACTAGTCTCCCTCCTAGCCTCCCTACTAGCCTCCTTACTAGTCTCCCTACTAGCCTCCTTACTAGTCTCCCTACTAGCCTCCCTATTAGCCTCCCTCCTAATCTCCCTACTAGCCTCCCTCCTAATCTCCTTACTAGTCTCCCCACTAGCCTCCTTACTAGTCTCCCCACTAGCCTCCTTACTAGTCTCCCTACTAGCCTCCCTCCTAATCTCCCTCCTAATCTCCCTACTAGCCTCCCTACTAGCCTCCCTACTAGCCTCCCTCCTAATCTCCCTACTAGCCTCCCTCCTAGCCTCCCTACTAGTCTCCCTCCTAATCTCCCTACTAGCCTCCCTCCTAATCTCCATACTAGCCTCCCTCCTAGCCTCCCTACTAGTCTCCCTCCTAATCTCCCTACTAGCCTCCCTCCTAGCCTCCCTACTAGCCTCCCTCCTAATCTCCCTACTAGCCTCCCTCCTAATCTCCTTACTAATCTCCCTACTAGCCTCCCTACTAGCCTCCCTACTAGCCTCCCTCCTAATCTCCCTACTAGCCTCCCTCCTAATCTCCCTACTAGCCTCCCTCCTAGCCTCCCTACTAGTCTCCCTCCTAGACCTGATAAATAAACAATGCACAGTGCTGACCTTTAGGTTAACAGCTTTTTATGCTTGCTCCACTCAGCACTCTCCCTGATTCAATTACCGCAAAGGTCCAGGAGACGCCGGGAATAAGCAAAGAGACCCAGCCCGTCTGTCTGCCTGTCTGTCTGGCTGTATGTCTGTCTGTCTGTGCATGTCAGTCAGTCAGTCTGTCTGTCTGTGCATGTCCCTGTCTGCCTCTGTCTGTCTGTCTGTCTGTCTGTCTGTCTGTCTGTCTGTCTGTCTGTCTGTCTGTCTGTCTGTCTGTCTGTCTCCATTAAACCTGCCGAGACTCAGTAGAGGCCTTAATTGTAAATAATTTTACCACATGAGACAATCAAGTCACCTTGAATTTGAACACTCCCCCTCAGACACCCATACAACAATGGATGCACACATGCGCTCGCGCACATCAACACACACACACACACACACACACACACACACACACACACACACACACACACACACACACACACACACACACACACACACACACACACACACTCCACAACCATGTCACCCCACCCCTTGATCCCTCGACTCCCCAGCCATCCTCTCCTTCTCTTCTAGCAGCACAGAGGACACAGAGTGTTATTTAGGCTTTACTGGTCTGTATTAAATTCTGCAATTTGAAGGGCTGTTAAGTTTTTCAATTGAAATTTATTTCAAGATGCAGGTACTTTTTATTTCATTGATGCTTTACTGCTCTCCGGGTGCAGGATAGAACACACTGGAATAACACCAATCTACCCCAATAACACCACTATACCCCAATAACACCACTATACCCAAATAACACCACTATACCCAAATAACACCACTATACCCCAATAACATCACTATACCCCAATAACACCACTATACCCCAATAACACCACTCTACCCCAATAACATCACTCCACACCAATAACACCACTCCACCCCAATAACAACACCACCCCAATAACACCACACCACCCCATTAACAGCACTCTACCCCAATAACACCACTCCACCCCAAAAATTCCACTCTACCCCAATAACACCACTCCATACCACTATACCCCAATAACACCACTCCACCCCAATAACACCACTCCACCCCAATACCACCACTCTATCCCAATAACACCACTCCACCCCAATAACACCACTCCACATCACCCCACTCCAATAACATCACTCTACCCCAATAACACCACTATACCCCAATAACACCACTCCACCCCAATAACACCACTCCACATCACCCCACTCCAATAACATCCCTCTACCCCAATAACACCACTATACCCCAATAACACCACTTCACCCCAATAACACCACTCCACATCACCCCACTCCAATAACATCCGTCTACCCCAATAACACCACTATACCCCAATAACATCAATCTACCCCAATAACATCAATCTACCCCAATAACACCACTATACCCCATAACACCACTCCACCCCAATAACATCAATCTACCCCAATAGCACCACTATACCCCATAACACCACTCCACCCCAATAACATCAATCTACCCCAATAACACCACTATACCCCATAACACCACTCCACCCCAATAACATCAATCTACCCCAATAACACCACTATACCCCATAACACCACTCCACCCCAATAACACCACTCCACATCACCCCACTCCAATAACATCCCTCTACCCCAATAACACCACTATACCCCAATAACACCACTTCACCCCAATAACACCACTTTACCCCAATAACACCACTATACCCCATAACACCACTCCACCCCAATAACATCAATCTACCCCAATAACACCACTATACCCCATAACACCACTCCACCCCAATAACACCACTCCACATCACCCCACTCCAATAACATCCCTCTACCCCAATAACACCACTATACCCCAATAACACCACTTCACCCCAATAACACCACTTCACCCCAATAACACCACTCCACCCCAATAACACCACGCCACTCTGTTACGGAGTCTAGTTGATAGGTAATCGACTAGCTGGACTGTTCCCCAGACTCCACGCGTAGGGATTTGTACAATGCTAACAAGGCTATTGAACATGACAATGGTGTCTGTTGTTATTCCTTTATCTACATATCATACTGAAACATGGTATCAGAAGTGGCTCGGAAAACACACGTTTGTTATTTTTGTAGCTAAGTACAGTATAGGCGCAGTTACGTTCCATATGCGAACACACGTCGTTTCCTACTCACAACACTGATCAACTCGTTGTTAGCAGGCTAGCTAGCATCACTACCTACCTCCATGACTGAAGGCAAAGAAATCTCCTATTCCATTGCTATGGCAGCGAACATTCCACCACCAAATCCCATGGTTCTCACAGGGGACTGGAATACTAATTGGGACAACTTCAGGGATGAATTTGAGGACTATGCGCTGGCGACTGGTCTACATGAGAAACCCAACGAGGTACAAGCGGCAACTATGAGGAGCTTAATGGGCAGCGAATGCAGGCATATCTACCGGCACAATCTCACCCTCACGGCACGACAACAGTGTGATGCAAAGGCTATATTGGATGCATTGGAGAATTACTTCAAACCCGCCAGAAACGTCATTTACGAGCGGTTCGTTTTCGGAAGCTGCAAACAGGAAGAGGGTGAGTCAGTACACAACTTTGTAACCCGTTTGAGAGAGAAATCCGCCACTTGTGAATACGGGGGATTGAAAGATGAATTGATTCGTGACAAAATAGTACTGGGAATTGCAATTGAACTTGACATTGGTGTCTGTCTTTATTCCTTTAACCAACATATCATACAGAAACACACTCCACCCCAATAACACCACTCCACCCCAATACCACCACTCTACCCAAATAACACCAACCCACCCCAATAAAACCAATCTACCCCAATAACATCACTCTACCCCAATAACATCACTCTACCCCAATAACACCACTCCACATCACCCCACTCCAATAACATCACTCTACCCCAATAACACCACTATACCCCATAACACCACTCCACCCCAATAACACCACTCCACATCACCCCACTCCAATAACATCCCTCTACCCCAATAACACCACTTCACCCCAATAACACCACTTCACCCCAATAACACCACTCCACCCCAATAACACCACGCCACTCCACCCCAATAACACCACTATACCCCAATAACACCACTATACTGCAATAACACCACTTCACCCCAATAACACCACTCTACCCCAATAACACCACTCCACCCAATAACACCACGCCACACAACTCCACCCCAATAACACCACCCCACTCCAATAACATCACTCTACCCCATTAACACCACTCTACCCCAATAACACCACTCCACACCACTCTACCCGTAGTTGTAGTGGTAGGACGTTAGGAATACTTTGAGAGACCTTCCCTCCTCTCCCCCCTCTCCCTCCGTACCTCCTCTCCCCCTCTCCCCCCCCCCCCCCTCCCTCTCCCCCTCTCCCTCCGTACCTCCTCTCCCCCTCTCCCTCCTCTCCCTCCGTACCTCCTCTCCCTCCCCCCTCCCTCTCCCTGGCACCGTAAATCGCCACAGCAGAAGGCTAAACAAGAACGCGTGCCGCCAAGCCTTCAATCACATTTAGAAGGATTTGGTTAGCATAGTAATAACAAAATCACAAGGCCGGGAGGGGGGCAGTGGGAGGCGGAGGGAGATGGGGGGGATTCTTTTTAACATAGCAGAGGTATGTGGAAGGAGATGATGAGGCTTTTGAAGGTGAGCAGGCTGGCTGATGTTAAAGAGGACAAATTACAGGGTTTACGGTCATAGGAAAGTTAAGACCGCACGCTCGGTCCCTGTAGAAATGTATTAAATTAATTTCCAGTAATCTGCCACGTAATGAAAAAAAAAAGATCTTTAGAAATACTGTATGTTCCCTATTGTAATTCTGTCACGGTTAACATTAGCATTACTGTACCGCCTTAAACTAAGTGAAAAAAATATACACAGTATACAGTATAAGGGATATCAGCAGACACAGGGACACAGATACACACGCACCAGTGGAGGCTGGTGAGGGGAGGACAGCTCATAATAATGGCTGGAACGGAGGAAAAGGAATGGCATCAAACACATGGAAACCATGTTGTGTTTGATACCATTCCACATATTCCCCTCCAGCCATTACCACGAGCACGTCCTCCCCAATTTAGGTGCCACCAACCTCCTGTGACACGCACATACACAAACATACGTAGAGATAAATAAGAAATCCCTTTAATTCAATACCATAACTGAATATGGATATAAATAAGGATCATTTGATTGTTAATAATTATTATGAAGTCATATTCCTTTCAATTAAATCAGCTGTCTGACATTCACACGCAGATATTGATTACATAAGATTCTTAAGTCTTTCCTTGTATTCATGTATTAGCTAAGCATGTAAAATTATATAAGGTCAAAATTACTTCAAAATCATGGTCTCTCGCACACACACACGCACACACACGCGCACGCACACACGTTCCTTAGCTGGGAACATGAGAGACAAAGATAAGGAACATGGTAAAAGTTTATGTTCACAGGACCAGCTGTCAGGTTCCAGGAATAACATGGAAGAAATTACATTACAAAGAAACGAGGGGAAACAAGACGCCCTCATGGATACTTAACGATCTCATCTGTCTTGGATAGCTGAAACCCCTGTTCTCCACACACACTCAGAAAGAAGAAAGGAAAAGTGTGTGTGTGTGTGTGTGCGCGTGTGTGTGTGCGTGCGTGTGCGTGTGTGTGTGTGCGTGTGCGTGCGTGTGCGTGCGTGTGCGTGTGTGTGTGTGCGCGCGTGTGTTTGTGTGTGTGTGTGTGTGTGTGTGCGCACCATCTCCACAGAGAGACAGAGGAAAAAGAAAGAAGCTATAATGACACTACAAACTAATGAACATACACTATTTAATATAACACTAATGAACATACACTATTTAATATAACACTAATGAAGATATACTATTTAATATAACACTAATGAACATACACTATTTAATATAACACTAATGATATACACTATTTAATATAACACTAATGAACATACACTATTTAATATAACACTAATGAACATACACTATTTAATATAACACTAATGATATACACTATTTAATATAACACTAATGAACATACACTATTTAATATAACACTAATGAACATACACTATTTAATATAACACTAAAGAACATACACTATTTAATATAACACTAATGAACATACACTATTTAATATAACACTAATGAACATACACTATTTAATATAACACTAATGAACATACACTATTTAATATAACACTAATGAACATATACTATTTAATATAACACTAATGATATATACTATTTAATATAACACTAATGAACATACACTATTTAATATAACACTAATGAACATACACTATTTAATATAACACTAAAGAACATACACTATTTAATATAACACTAATGAACATACACTATTTAATATAACACTAATGAACATACACTATTTAATATAACACTAATGAACATACACTATTTAATATAACACTAATGAACATATACTATTTAATATAACACTAATGATATATACTATTTAATATAACACTAATGAACATACACTATTTAATATAACACTAATGATATATACTATTTAATATAACACTAATGAACATACACTATTTAATATAACACTAATGAACATACACTATTTAATATAACACTAATGAACATACGCTAGTTAATATAAAACTAATGAACATACACTATTTAATATAACACTAATGATATACAGTATTTAATATAACACTAATGATATATACTATTTAATATAACACTAATGATATATATTATTTAATATAACACTAATGATACATACTATTTAATATAAACGAATGATATATACTATTTAATATAACACTAATGACATACACTATTTAATATAACACTAATGAACATATATTATTTAATATAACACTAATGATAAATACTATTTAATATAACACTAATGATATATACTATTTAATATAACACTAATGATATATATTATTTAATATAACACTAATGATATATACTATTTAACATAAACTAATGATATATACTATTTAATATAACACTGTCGAAACATATAATATTTGATTAACTACAACTCCTCTGTGCTCCAAGGACAATGAGGTGCTTCACCTAACTAGTGTAAAAAAATATGTATGAATATATATGTATTAATATGTATGAATTAATTCATGAGTAGGATTACTATCTTTGAACAGAACCTAGTTGTGTCATGCTGGGTTGGTTATGTGAATGACGAGGCCTTACATGAACATGTAAATCACGCTTTGAATTCTAAATTCACTCCACATCACATTTGATTCAGTTCAATTCTATCTATGTGATTAACTAACATTCCGTTCCTTTGTAGATTCCATTTTCATCTGTGTCTCAGCGTCTCCTATCAGCACCGTGTATTTTCATATTAATGTCTTCATATTGTTCTCCGCATACCAATTCAATTTATAGACCAAATATTCAATTGGTTTATCATTTTAAATATTAAAGATGATTAAATATAAACAATTATTTTCTTAGTTATCTTTAATCTGGAAGCTTAAGGAACTTCTTCCTCTGACCTTGTGCTCCTGTTTAATGAGGCTCTCCAAAAAGTGACAAACGCTACTTTCCACTCTGGGCTACAAGCCTTTAACATTGACACCGTGGCTAGAACTAACAGTGGCTCCTGTGTGGTAGGTAAGTGTGTGTGTGTGTGTGTGTGTGTGTGTGTGTGTGTGTGTGTGTGTGTGTGTGTGTGTGTGTGTGTGTGTGTATGTGTGTGTGTGTGTGTGTGTGTGTGTGTGTATGTGTGTGTGTGTGTGTGTGTGTGTGCATGTGTGTGTGTGTGCGTGTGTGTGTGTCCCTGTCCTGTATATAAGCAGTATATGGGACAGATGTGGACAATCTCCGAGGCCATTTCTAAATCAGGGACAAATGTAAAACGCAACGCCTATTTAAAAAAAAGAACAGACATGGACCCTTCCAGAGATTCAAAGGAAATATGGTCCATGGTTATCCTGTCTTCCCCTCATCTGTCACCTTGCCTGTCCTCTACCCCTCCTCCATCTCCATCGCTCTCTCAGCCACATTAGTTGTGAAGAATCTCCTAGACTCTTTGCCTCTGTTCATTTAGTTTCCTCAACCACTATTTCAACCTGATGGGCCACAATGATGAGACGTGTGTGTGTGTGTGGTGATGATGAGACGTGTGTGTGAGGTGATGAGATGTGTGTGTGTGTGTGTGGTGATGAGATGTATGTATGTGTGGTGATGAGACGTGTGTGTGTGTGTGTGTGTGTGTGTGTGTGTGTGTGTGTGTGTGTGTGTGTGTGTGTGTGTGTGTGTGTGTGTGTGTGTGTGTGGTGATGAGACGTGTATGTGTGTGTGTGTGTGTGTGGTGATGAGATGTGTGTGTGTGTGTGTGTGGTGATGAGATGTGTGTGTGTGTGTGGTGATGAGACGTGTGTGTGTGTGTGTGGTGATGAGACGTGTGTGTGTGTGTGGTGATGAGACGTGCGTGTGTGTGTGGTGATGAGACGTGTGTGTGTGTGTGTGTGTGTGTGTGTGTGTGTGTGTGTGTGTGTGTGTGTGTGTGTGTGGTGATGAGATGTGTGTGTGTGTGGTGATGAGACGTGTGTGTTTGGTGAGGAGATGTGAGGGACTGTTTATTAGCGGTGCCAGTAGACATTAATACACTGCATCTCCCATAATCCTCTCTGGCGGTGGCCGGGCGCTGACTCGTGGCGTTGAGGCTCTTGAAAGCAGCGCTGTGTCTTTCAGTGAACTCATGGAATGTAAAGGTCTTATCTCTGGTAGCAACCATCATACTATCACACACTCTGGCTAATACAATGCCTCTATACAAGTCACAAAGGAGAAGTGTGTGTGTGTGTGTTTGTGTGTGTAGGAAAAGAGTGCAGGGGTAATAGTGTGTATGTGTGAGTGTGTGTGTGTAGGTGTTGATTGATAGAGCAGTGTGGGTGGTGTGTGTTTGACACATGTTCTCTCTGTTAGGGCCACAGACAGAGAGGGCTTTGAGTGACGGACATAGCCCTACTGACCTATTGTCCGCACGCACGCACGCACGCACGCACGCACGCACGCACGCACGCACGCACGCACGCACGCACGCACGCACGCACGCACGCACGCACGCACGCACGCACGCACGCACGCACGCACGCACGCACGCACGCACGCACGCACACACACACACACACACACACACACACACACACACACACACACACACACACACACACACACACACACACACACACACACACACACACACACACACACACACACACACACACACACACACACACAACATTTTCGCATAAGCAGCTCTGTCTCAATCGTCCATTGAGGAAGGTGTGTGTGTGTAGCAGGGGTGCTAATTCTGCAAAGCTAGGAGAAAGTGATGGGCAGTAATACAACGCATCCTGAATCTATGCAGATAGTGGTGCTATAATTATACTGTATGTCATAATAGAGAAGTAATTCATGTTTAACTTTGCAGAGAGTCGAATGTGATTCTATTACAGCAATTAGCTAGCAATGACACTGACTAGGTCATCTACACACACTATACACTTTCAATATTCTCTCTCCCTCCCTCCTCTCTCTCTCTTTCTCTCTCTCTCTCTCACTCTCTGTCTCTCTCTCTCTCTCTCTCCCACTTCCACATTCCCCCTCCCTCCCTCCCTCCCTCCCTCCCTCCCTCCCTCCCTCCCTCCCTCCCTCTCTCTCTCTCTCTCTCTGTCTCTGTCTCTGTCTCTGTCTCTCTCATGTGAATGCGAGTGAGTGTGTGTATGTGAGATAGAATCCCTGTGCGCACGGTCTGTGTGTAAGGACATTAACTATCAGTCGTTTAATAGCTTGTAGTCTGTGAGAGAATGTGAGTTATGAGAATGTGACTTTTCAAAGAATGTGTGTGTGTTCCAAGTGCATGTATTCCTATGAGTATAAGGCTGTATACATCGTACATAGCATGTTTGGGTTTATGCCCTAAAACCACATATGTGTGTGTGTGTGTGTACTCACTGTCCTCTGCGGTACGTAGGCTGGTCCAGTCACTGGCGGTCTCTCCGTGTGTGTGTGACACCACCACTCTGAACAGGTAGTCTGTGTATGGAGACAGACCTTCCACTGTGTGGCTGAATGTGCTCGTCACGTTGTTCAACAGTCTACGAGGGAACACACACACACACGTTGATATTTCTTATGCTAGATACATAAAAACAAAAATAAGTAGCCCCGCCCACGCTCAAAAGATATGATAGAAACACAGATTAGTTTACTGTTGGGGCCAAAATTATAATCAGTAAAAAGTTACCTGAGTGACAGATCAATGATTTATTAAAATCTGTTAGTGTTTTAAATGTGAGTCTATATGAACTACTAGACGTTCTCTCTGAGCTCCTCATTTAAATGTCAAGCTCTGCGCGTAACAAACACAATTCTAAACATTTCATATATCAAATCCCACATTTATCAAATTATAAATTAGGATAAAACACCTGGCAACCAACATCAACCCACCCTTCATCTATCACACATACGTATGGATATCCATCAACAGAACGTCACTGAATATGACGCCTGGTAATTGGCATGAATGAATCAACCATGCATTGTTCAAGCAGCACCAATCTCCCAGACAGGGCCTTTGTACAGAAGAGCACTATTGGACATAATGAATAAATCAGGGAAAGAATGAGAGGCGTACTGTAGGTAGCGTGCTGGAGGGTGAGGGAATGACGCTGATATATAATACATGGACCTAGTCATTTATTTATTACCACAGAATGAGAATACTCTCTTTTTGGATTAAATTGCAATTTGTTGTCAGGAAGCATGGAATGAATACATATCAGATACCAGCACAACTTTTTTATTTTAATCTTGCTCTCTCCGTCTACTGATCTCTTCCTCTTTCTCTCTTTCTCTCTACCTCTCTCCTGCTCTCTCTTTCTCACTTTCTCACTTTCTCTCTACCTCTCTCTCTCTACCTCTCTCTATCTCTCTCTACCTCTCTACCTCTCTCTCTCTCCCTAACTCTCTCCCTCTCTCTCTACCTCTCTCTCTACCTCTCTCTCTACCTCTCTCTCTACCTCTCTCTCTACCTCTACCTCTCTCTCTCTACCTTTCTCTCTCTCTACCTTTCTCTCTCTCTCCCTCCGTCTCTCTCTCTCTACCTCTCTCTCTACCTATACCTTTCTCTCTCACTCTCTTTCTTTCTACCTCTCTCTTTTTCTCTACCTCTCTCCCTCTCGCTCTTTCTTTCTACCTCTCTCTTTCTCTCTACCCCTCTACTTCTACCTCTCTTTCTCTCTACCTTTCTCTTTCTCTCTACCTCTCTACATCTCTCTCTCTACCTCTCTACATCTCTCTCTCTACATCTCTCTCTCTACATCTCTCTCTCTTTCGCTCTACCTCTCTCTCTCTTTCTCTCTACCTCTTTCTCTCTACCTCTCTACTTCTACCTCTCTACTTCTACCTCTCTACCTCTCTCTCTCTTTCTCTCGACCAATTGTTGCCCTCCCCTTTATCTCCTTCCTTCCCTCTCCCTCTTCACACAATGCATTATAGCCAGCTCAAATAGCCCAGGCCTGTATATTTAGCCAATGCACTTCATTCTTGATTGTATAAAGTGTATAACTTGTGCTACAATGTGTTGGAAAGGGACAGAGTAAGCCCTGACATTGACGAGGTACACATGTTACTTATTGAGCTATGAAAGTTACTGTTAGTGGTTTGTCCGGTGTAGCCCTGACCAGCAGTAGTAATGTTAGTCTGTCTATTCGACTCTGTCTGTAAGTGATGTTAGGGCATTGTATATGGTTTTGCTGTATAGCTGTGTATGTTTAGTAGTAGAGTAGTTTATTGTGCATCTATGGTCAGCCGTAATGCATAGTAAGGGGTCTTACTGTTGTATAGGACCGTCTGGCGTATCTCTCATCTGTAGGTCGTAGTATAGGGGTCCAGGAGCGTTGGCACGGCCCGGAGGGAGCCAGAACAACTGCAGACTGGCAGGGGTGGCATCTAACCCACCTGGGGGCATTACACCATCTGGAGCTGGGGGGGGAGAGAGAGAGAGAGCGATGAGAGAGAGAGAGAGAGCGATGAGAGAGAGCGATGAGAGAGAGAGAGAGCGATGAGAGAGAGAGAGAGAGAGAGCGATGAGCGAGAGAGAGCGATGAGAGAGAGAGAGCGATGAGAGAGAGAGCGATGAGAGAGAGAGAGAGGGAGAACGATGAGAGAGAGAGCGATGAGAGAGAGAGAGCGATGAGAGAGAGAGAGAGCGATGAGAGAGAGAGAGAGAGAGAGAGAGAGAGAGAGAGAGAGATGAGAGAGAGAGAGAGAGAGATGAGAGAGAGAGATAGAGAGAGAGAGAGAGCGATGAGAGAGAGAGAGAGAACGATGAGAGAGAGAGAGAGAACGATGAGAGAGAGAGAGAGAGAGAGAGAGAGAGAGAGAGAGAGAGAGAGAGAGAGAGAGAGAGAGAGAGAGAGAGAGAGCGATGAGAGAGAGAGAGAGAGAGAGAGAGAGAGAGAGAGAGAGAGAGAGAGAGAGAGAGAGAGAGAGATGAATGGACATTTTCACATCATCACCAATCCCCTTGGTCCTTAGAAATAGTGGATGACACTGTGTCATTTGTCCCTCTGGGCTCTCTGTAGGCCACCAGAACAGACAGCTCAGCTTCTGCCCCAGATGATGACATGTGACAACATCCTCCCTCTCTTCTCCTCTCTTCCTCCATAAGGCATTATCATTCAGAGAGTGGCAGGAGTCAGCGCTCCCTCTCTGATCTACAACAAAGACTGTTCACACAAAGAACCTTACAGAAAGAGAGAGAGAAGGAGAGAAAGAGAGATAAAAAGAGAACGCGAAAGAGGCAGTGCCCTGAAAAGAGAAATAGAGAGATGGAGCAGAGAGGAGAGGAATGGGAGAGACTCATTTCTAAAGAAGGGTCGGCCCACTCTCACCCCCCCAGACCAGATATACCAGATATACAAGCCCCTACTGACACACACACACACACACACACACACACACATTTATATCCTCATTCACATTGCTGTTGCATTGTGATCCTCTTCAGGCAACAGTTAAATTCTCCACTTATGAACATCGATCAGAGGGTGAAACATCTTCAAGGTCTGGAGTGAAAACATCGTGATTTGTCTGCTTGGAGGTGCACTTGACTGGACACCAGTTCAAATCACACTGTTAGAGAGGCTATAGAACACACATCAACACCATAGTGTGTGCCTGTGTGTGTACTTGCATGCATGTGCGCTAGCATGCATATGTGTGTGTGAGTGTGTGTGTGTGTGTGTGAGTGTGTGTGTGTGTGTGTAGAGACTGTAGAGACCATTGTTCAATCAACATCAACACACTCCTCTCACAGCCCTCTACTCATCACTGCACTACACTACAGGCCAGACCCAAACCACTGATTATTGATCCTTACACACCACACATACTGCTAGGCCAATACATAATAAAACAGACAGTAGGAAAAACAGACCTATTGGACATGATGAACATCAGAAGACAACGCAATAATAGATCGAAGATAAATGATTTTGGAGATGGATTTTAGTGAGAGGACCTTTCAGTAATCATGTCTGTGTGAGAATGAAGTCATGTGTGTGTGTGTGTGTGTACGTGTGCACGTCCGTGCATGTGTATATGTTTGTGTATGAGTGCGAGCGTGTACGCATGTGTCTGTCTATGTATGTGTGTGTGTGTCTATCTGCGTGCATGTTTGTGTGTGCACGTGCGCGTGAATGCATGCCTGCGTCCGTGTGTGTGTGTGTGTGTGTGGGTGTGTGTGTATTAATGAAGTGATTTGGTGGCGAGGCGTTAGTCTAATGTGTTGATGGATGGGAGGGATGTGT
Organism: Salvelinus namaycush; assembly: GCF_016432855.1. Lineage (NCBI taxonomy): Eukaryota > Metazoa > Chordata > Actinopteri > Salmoniformes > Salmonidae > Salvelinus > Salvelinus namaycush. Next base: position 12,367,072 of record NC_052321.1, on the reverse strand, counting down.
GTCAATATGGCCACTGGAACAGAGGATTATGGGGAGTTGGAGAGACACCCAGGGGACTCATATGTCACTTAGGAAGACAGGAAACAGCACGGACCACAACAAAGAAAGGAGGGAGAAAAAAACCAACAACAAAAAAAACAAGACAAAGGAGATGACTTAACCCAATCCTCTGTTCCCCGGTGAAGGGGGGGGTGGGGTGGAGTGTATGTGTGTGTTTGTGTTTGTGTTTGCATGCGTGTCACGGTCAAGCACATCACTCACGTCAGCACCCCGAAATTAGTTTCATACCCAATTTACATAATGCACAGCACTCCCATTACGGCAAAATCACAGAATGGAAAGACAAAAGAGATATAAGGACAAAGAAAAATAATGGGTGTCTGCAGTATCTGAGTAGTAGTCGAAAGACTTGTTCTGTTGTAGTCTAAAGACTTGTTCTGTTGTAGTCTAAAGACTTGTTCTGTTGTAGTCTAACGGCTTGTTCTGTTGTAGTCTAAAGACTTGTTCTGTTGTAGTCTAAAGACTTGTTCTGTTGTTCTGTTGTAGTCTAAAGACTTGTTCTGTTGTAGTCTAAAGACTTGTTCTGTTGTAGTCGAAAGACTTGTTCTGTTGTAGTCTAAAGACTTGTTCTGTTGTAGTCTAAAGACTTGTTCTGTTGTAGTCTAACGGCTTGTTCTGTTGTAGTCGAAAGACTTGTTCTGTTGTAGTCTAAAGACTTGTTCTGTTGTAGTCTAAAGACTTGTTCTGTTGTAGTCTAACGGCTTGTTCTGTTGTAGTCGAAAGACTTGTTCTGTTGTAGTCTAAAGACTTGTTCTGTTGTAGTCTAAAGACTTGTTCTGTTGTAGTCTAACGGCTTGTTCTGTTGTAGTCTAAAGACTTGTTCTGTTGTAGTCTAAAGACTTGTTCTGTTGTTCTGTTGTAGTCTAAAGACTTGTTCTGTTGTAGTCTAAAGACTTGTTCTGTTGTAGTCTAAAGGCTTGTTCTGTTGTTCTGTTGTAGTCTAAAGACTTGTTTTGTTGTAGTCTAAAGACTTGTTCTGTTGTAGTCTAAAGACTTGTTCTGTTGTAGTCTAAAGACTTGTTTTGTTGTAGTCTAAAGACTTGTTCTGTTGTAGTCTAAAGACTTGTTCTGTTGTAGTCTAAAGACTTGTTTTGTTGTAGTCTAAAGACTTGTTCTGTTGTTGTCTAAAGACTTGTTCTGTTGTAGTCTAAAGACTTGTTCTGCTGTTCTGTTGTAGTCTAAAGGCTTGTTCTGTTGTAGTCTAAAGACTTGTTCTGTTGTAGTCTAAAGACTTGTTCTGTTGTAGTCTAAAGACTTGTTCTGTTGTAGTCTAAAGACTTTCTGTTGTAGTCTAAAGACTTGTTCTGTTGTAGTCAAAGGCTTGTTCGGTTGTTCGTTGTAGTCTAAAGACTTGTCTGTTGTAGTTCTAAAGACTTGTTAGTTGTAGTCTAAAGACTTGTTCTGTGCTCGTTGTAGTCTAAAGACTTGTTCTGTTGTCAGTCTAAAAGACTTGTTCTGTTGTAGTCTTAAAGACTTGTTCTTTGTTCTGTTGAGTCTACATGACTGTTTTGTTGTAGTTCTAAAGACTGTTCTTGTTTGTATCCTAAAGATTTGTTCTGTCGTTAGTCTACAAGACTTGTTCTGTTGTTCCGTTGTAGTCTTAAAGACTGTTTTGTGTAGTCTAAAGGAACTTGTTCGTTGTAGTTTAAAGAAGACGTGTTCGGTTGTTGTTCTAAAGACTTTTTCTGTTTTCGATCTAAAGACTTGTTCGGTTTGTAGTCTAAAGACTTGTAGGTTGTAGTCTAAAGGGATTGTTCTGTTTGTTCTGTTGTAGTCTAAAGATTGTTCTGTTGTAGCTAAAGACTTGTTCTGTTGTAGTCAAAGACTTGTTCTGTTGTAGTCAAAGACTTTTTTCTGTTGTAGTCTAAAGACTTTTTCTGTTGTTCTGTTGTAGTCTAAAGACTGTTCTGTTGTGTCTAAAGACTTGTTTGTTGGGTCTAAAGACTTGTTCTGTGTATCTAAAGACTGTTCTGTTGTAGTCTAAAGACTTGTTCTGTTGTTCTGTTGTAGTCTAAAGACTTGTTTTGTTGTAGTCTAAAGACTTGTTCTGTTGTAGTTTAAAGACGTGTTCTGTTGTTGTCTAAAGACTTGTTCTGTTGTAGTCTAAAGACTTGTTCTGTTGTAGTCTAAAGACTTGTTCTGTTGTAGTCTAAAGACTTGTTCTGTTGTTCTGTTGTAGTCTAAAGACTTGTTCTGTTGTAGTCTAAAGACTTGTTCTGTTGTAGTCTAAAGACTTGTTCTGTTGTAGTCTAAAGACTTGTTCTGTTGTAGTCTAAAGACTTGTTCTGTTGTTCTGTTGTAGTCTAAAGACTTGTTCTGTTGTAGTCTAAAGACTTGTTTTGTTGGAGTCTAAAGACTTGTTCTGTTGTAGTCTAAAGACTTGTTCTGTTGTAGTCTAAAGACTTGTTCTGTTGTTCTGTTGTAGTCTAAAGACTTGTTTTGTTGTAGTCTAAAGACTTGTTCTGTTGTAGTCTAAAGACTTGTTCTGTTGTAGTCTAAAGACTTGTTCTGTTGTTCTGTTGTAGTCTAAAGACTTGTTTTGTTGTAGTCTAAAGACTTGTTCTGTTGTAGTTTAAAGACGTGTTCTGTTGTTGTCTAAAGACTTGTTCTGTTGTAGTCTAAAGACTTGTTCTGTTGTAGTCTAAAGACTTGTTCTGTTGTAGTCTAAAGACTTGTTCTGTTGTAGTCTAAAGACTTGTTCTGTTGTTCTGTTGTAGTCTAAAGACTTGTTCTGTTGTAGTCTAAAGACTTGTTTTGTTGGAGTCTAAAGACTTGTTCTGTTGTATCTAAAGACTTGTTTCTGTTGTAGTCTAAAGACTTGTTCTGTTGTTCTGTTGTAGTCTAAAGACTTGTTTTGTTGTAGTCTAAAGACGTGTTCTGTTGTAGTCTAAAACTTGTTCTGTTGTAGTCTAAAGACTTGTTTCTGTTGTTCTGTTGTAGTCTAAAGACTTGTTTTGTTGTAGTCTAAAGACTTGTTCTGTTGTAGTTTAAAGACGTGTTCTGTTGTTGTCTAAAGACTTGTTCTGTTGTA
>NC_052321.1:12218897-12351397 GCF_016432855.1 Salvelinus namaycush | reverse complement strand
AGATTGGAAACGGAGGAGAACGGAAGGAACAAAGCAGAGTGAGAGAGGGATCTTGTTTGTTGAGAGAGAATAAAAAACAAACAATATTTCTGTCTGTTACAGAGGGAGGATGGAGGGGGGAGGAGAAATACACCGTAAACCCCAATGTGCTGTCATTACTAAAAGCGTTTCAGGAAACCTGTTACACGTAACATATCTGAGTACAGTTTAGGGCTGACTCCATTTAGTCGGCTGGTCGATAGGCTGTTGGTCGACCGAGATTTCTTTAGTCTTTTATTTATTTTCTTATGGTGCACAAGATATGTCTGATTCAGGCCTGTCTGAGTGGACTAATCCATTGCGGAGGCCACGGGGATGGCACAGTCCATCACTTTAAGACACGTGGTACTGAAATTGTATATGGTTATATTATGTAAAAACAAATGGTGCAGCACTAATAAATCTAATATTATTTTATAAGAAATGCGCTTTCTCCCTCGTTGGATACGGTCGCTGTCCGCGGTTCTGAAACACAATCTTCAGTACACCGTAGAATTGCTGCCTTTCCCCATGTTGCTTTGTGCATAATAGCAAAGTGAACCAGTATATTGGGATTGAGAACAATGCGGCGGAGGCAGCAGGAACGAGGAAACAAGCCTTAGCCTAATTGTCTAAGACAATTTAGGAGACAGGAAACCCCAATTTAATTAGGTCTATAATCAATATCCTAACTGTTAAATGTACCTGGCTTTATAAATCATCCATATACGTATATCTACAGAAATAAGACAGATAGTTCTTATGTTGACAGTTTGAGTGTTTGTTTAATAGCCTACTAATTCTGTGAGCACCAAGCCTCATGCAACGTCAAAATGTAACGCAATTTCACAGATTTGGCTGTTTTTAAATCTTTGCTATGCTGTAATAAAGGCTTTACAAAAAAATAATTGTTAGAACAGATTGGTATTACTTATAAATTGTTTAGTGTTGTTTACACTGCTCCAAACAGGCAGAACAATGATATTGTAATCTAACAACATCAGTTTGTCACTCATAATATTCACGGAGCTCTCGCTCTTATAGCATCCCTTTTCTTGATCTCCTTCTTACTGTTGCTGTTATGAACATCATCGTTATAATAGTAAGTCATGTTGTTATCATTAGTGGTGTCTTTGTATTCTTGTATAACCATCGAGCTGGAGGCCTAGAAGTGACTCTTCTTTAGTCTTAATACCGTAACTTACTTAGGCCTATATTTCAATATATAGGCTACTGTATCAATCAATCATTCGTTCCTGCCATCACACAGCCTACAAGACATGCATGCTTTGAAACGCTATCAAGCATTAAATAACAAAGGGAGCTTTGAATAATTAGCTTAAACTATAAATAAACCGTAATTCACAATTGCATGCAACTGTTTTTAGTCTTCTGTAATAAAGGCTTATTATATTCAATTTTTTCTCTAATTAGAACAGACTCTCCGTTACACTTATTTATTTAGTGTTGTTTACACTATTCCAAATGCTCAGAAAATAAAGAAATAAATATATATATATATATAGTTATCTAACAGCAACTGTTTGGCACACATAATATTAATGCAACTCTTGCTCCTATACCTTCGTTTTCTTAATCTCTAGTAGTTTCCACAACTAAGTCATATGTAGTTGATTTCATTCAAACACACTGTGTCTAATCGATTGGACGAAAGAACAGGATGACTCTCGGTCGACCAAGATTTTTGTTAGTCGGGTAGTACAGTGACTTAAATTGATTTCGCAGTCATTATTCAAATGGAGTCATTGTGAACCTGTAGGGGGTTCAGATTGGAGGACCTCCACAACGGAGCCACATTTCTAATGTCATTTCAGAGTGTGCCTTGCCTTTTCAAGTGAATTCTAGAGTTACCACCCATGACTGTACATGTACAGTGCATTTGATATGTTTTCTGACCCCTTCACTTTTTCTACATTTTGTTACGTTACAGCCTTATTCTAAAATGGATGAAAATAAATTATATTAAAAATCGTCAATCTACACACAATACCCCATAATGACAAAACAAAAAGTTTTTTTTTATAAATGTTTGCTAATTTATAAAAAATTAAAAACAGAAATACCTTATTTACAGAAGTATTCAGACCCTTTGCTATGATACTTGAAACTGAGCTCAGGTGCATCCTGTTTCCATTAATATTCCTTAAGATGTTTCTACAACTTGATTGGAGTCCACCTGTGGTAAATTCAATTGATTGGACATGATTTGGAAAGGCACACACCTGTCTATATAAGGTCCCACACTTGACAGTGAATGTCAGCGCAAAAACAAAGCCATGAGGTCAGAGGAATTTCCCAAAGAGCTCCGAGACAGGATTGTGTCGAGGCACAGATCTGGGGAAGGGTACCAAAAAAAGTCTGCAGCCTTGAAAGTCCAAGAACACAAAAGCCTCCATCATTCTAATATGGAAGAAGTATGGAACAACCAAGACATCCTACAGCTGGCCGCCCAGCCAAATTGAGCAAATCGGGGGAAAAATGGCTTGGTCAGGGAGGTGACCAAGGAACCCGATGGTCACTATGACAGAGCTCCAGAGTTCCTCTCTGAAGATGGGAGAACCATCCAGAAGGACAACCGTCTCTGTAGCACTCCACCAATCAGGCCTTTATGGGAGCCACTCCTCAGTAAAAGTGGCAGCCCGCTTGGAGTTTGCCAAAAGACACCTAAAGGACTCTCAGGCAATGCGAAATAAAATGATCTGGTCTGATGAAGGCAAGATTGAACTCTTTGGCCTGAATGCTAAACGTCACATCTGGAAAAAACCAGGCACTGCTCATCACCTGGCCAATACCATCCCTACAGTGAAACATGGTGGTGGCAGCATCATGCTTTGGGGATGTTTTTCAGTGGCAGGGACTGAGAGACTAGTCAGGATCGTGGGAAAGATGAACGGAGCAAAGTACAGAGAGATCCTTGATGAAAACCTGCTCAGGACCTCAGAATGGGGCAAAGGTTCCCCTTCCAACAGGACAACGACCCTAAGCACACAGTCAAGATAACGCAGGAGTGGCTTCGAGACAAGTCTTTGAATGTCCTTGAGTGTCCACAGCCAGAGCCCAGACTTGAACCCGATCAAACATCTCTGGAGAGACCTAAAAATAGCAGTGCAGTGATGCTCCCCATCCAATCTGACAGAGATTGAGAGGATCTGCAGAGAAGAATCGGAGAAACTCTCCAAATACAGGTGTTCCAAGCTTGTAGCATCATACCGAAGAAGACTCAAGGTTGTAGTCACTGCCAAAGGTGCTTCATCAAAGTACTGAGTAAAGAGTCTGAATATTTATGTAAATGTGATATTTCAGTTTACTATTTGTAATAAATTTGCTAAAAAATCTAAACCTGTTTTTGCATTGTCATTATGGGGTATTGTGTGTAGATTGAGGGGGGAAAAAACAACTTAATTTATTTTAGAATAAGACGTAACGTAACAAAATGTGAAAAAAGCCAAGGGGTCTGAATACTTTCCGAAAGCACTGTATAGAACATACCATTACAGCTGCTGTGCTATTCCATTGTAAATCCCAAGGCAACATTTAAAAAATAATAATAATACTGCAGGTAGATTTTGGGGGAATTGTTTTTATTATCTGCATGTACATTGAGTGATTGATTGATTCATCTTATGCTACACCAAAATAAATAACATACATATTTCTAAACTAATCCAATCAATCATTTAGCAAAAAAAATAAAATTGCCCTGGTTACTGAAATGGTTGTTCCAGTTGAAATGGCTTAGGTAGTCTCCTCACACTGCTCCTAACCCTGTCAGTCATTATGAATGCAGGTTGTGGGTGAATAAACAGTTCAACTTTCGGATATCCTAACTCTGGCTGGATTCTAATAGGAATTACACTTCATTTACAAGCACGCGTAATGTGACTTGCAGGTAGGGTTGGTAAATTCTCAGGTGTTCCAGTAATCCCCGTTGGAAGATTCCTGGAAATCCTTCAACCAGTATTTGTATTTTTAAATCTGGGAATTTTGGGAAAGTTACCGGAATTTTGCAACCCTACTTGCAGGCCTGATGTGGCTTGTAAACCACGAATTTCAAGACACTGTATTAGGGTAAAGTTTGAACTAAAATAAGGCCTTATGAGAAATGTCATGTATTGTCATAAAGAGTTGAATTATAATGATAACATTTGCCTAGGACTCACTAATTTAAGGCCACAGGAAAATAAACAAATTCAACAACCATGTCTCTGTCACTAACAAATACAGTGCATTCTGAAAGTTCAGACACCCTTCACTTTTTCCATATTTTGTTACAGTCTTATTCTAAAATGGATGAAATCTTTTTTCCCCCTAATCAATCTACACACAATACCCCACGATGACAAAGCAAAAAAAAAATATATATATATATTTTTTTTTTTTTTTTTGCATATTTTACGGAAATATCACATTTACATAAGTATTCAGAATCTTTACTCAGTACTTTGTTTAAGCACTTTTGGCAGCGATTACAGCCTTGAGATATCTTGGGTATAATGCTACAAGCTTGGCACATCTGTATTTGGGGAGTTTCTCCAAAGAATTCAAATTTGGTTTCATCACGGTCCGAGAGTCCTTTAGGTACCTTTTGGCAAACTCCAAGCGGGCTGTCGTGCCTTTTACAGAGGAGTGGATTCCGTCTGACCACTCTACCAAGGCCTGATTCGTGGAGTGCTGCAGAGATGGTTGTCCTTCTGGAAGGTTCTCCCATCTCCACAGAGGAACTCTGGAGCTCTGTCAGAGTGACCATCGGGTTCCTTGGTCAACTCCCAGACCAAGGCCCTTTTCTCCCGATTGCTCAGTTTGGCTGGGCAACCAGCTCTAGGAAGAGTCTTGGTGGTTCCAACTTCTTCCATTTAAGAATGATGGAGGCCACTGTTCTTGGGGACCTTCAATGCTGCAGACATGTTTTGGTACCCTTCCCCAGATCTGTGCCTTGACACAATCCTGTCTTGGAGCTCCACGGACAATTCCTTCGATCTCATGGCTTGGACATGCACTGTCAACTGTGGAACCTTATATAGACAGGTGTGTGCCTTTCCAAATCATGTCCAATCACTTGAATTTACCACAGGTGGACTCCAAATCAAGTTGTAGAAACATCTCAAGGATGATCAATGGAAACAGAATGCACCTGAGATCAATTTCGCGTCTCATAGCAAAGGGTCTGAATACTTATGTAAATAAGGTATTTTTTAAAATAAATTTGCAAACAATTCTAAAAATCTGTTTTCGCTTTGTCATTATGGGGTATTGTGTGTAGATTGATGAGGAAAATGTTTTTTTTAATCCATTTTAGAATAAGGCTGTAACATAGCAAAATGTGGAAAAAGTCAAGGGGTCTGAACACTTTCCGAGGATAGGGGAGGTTGAAGGGTACAGAAAAGTGAAAACAAGTCTTTCAGTCAGTGTGTGCACACACACACACACACACACACACACACGTGTCATTCAGTCTCCAATCCATTAGCAGTAATATACAGTACCTTATCAGTCCAGATGGTAAAGGAAGCAGAAATTAGCATTATATTACAGGAAACAAAGCAGCCATCCAGATGTTTATCTAAATAGATATATTTCTTTCTCTAAAAGTCATTCAAAAGCTCTACCTGATTTTGTCTCTACTGCTGTTACTCTCTCTGGCGCTCTCTCTCTGCCTCTCCCTTTCTCAGTGTAAAATATGAGGTATCAGCACAGTGCAAATGTCAAACAGCTTCCATGTAACTTCCATCCAAATATCAAACAGCTTCCATGTAACTTCCATCCAAATGTCAAACAGCTTCCATGTAACTTCCATCCAAATGTCAAACAGCTTCCATGTAACTTCCATCCAAATGTCAAACAGCTTCCATGTAACTTCCATCCAAATGTCAAACAGCTTCCATTTAACTTCCATCCAAATGTCAAACAGCATCTATTTAACTTCCATCCAAATGTCAAACAGCTTCCATTTAACTTCCATATCTCCCCCCTTCCCCAGTTCTCATATCCTTTCTTCCTTTGTTCTGGTTGACCCCCCCAACCCTCTCTCTTTGAGCCCTTTCAACTGCACCCCCAACTCATGTGGTTAACCCCCTGCCCCCGCCCCAAACACACACACACAGTCACTTAACCCTGTGCATAGATCTCAGGAATGCACTTACAGCGCTCATAAAACATGCTCTCAGAGCCAGAGAGTGTGTCAGGGGCACTGGCATCCTCCTCTACTACCTCCATCCCTCTGCACTGCTGGTCAATACTACACACACACGGACACATACTCCAGGTATTCCAAATGACTGAAACTCTGGGAGAGTTCAAAACTGTCCAGTCCTCTTACAACCAACTCGTTTCTCATTAAACAGAAGGAATGCTGTAAAATAACACATCTTAGCTACCATCAGCTCTCAATTCTTTACCTCCCACGCTGCTTTCTCTTTATATGTCATCACTCTCTTCTTGTCCTCCTTATTCCTCCCTCCCTCCCCTCCTCCCTCTTGTTTTTACACTGCTGCTACTCGCTGTTTATTATCTATGCATAGTCACTTTACAAATGACCTCGACTAACCTGTAACCCTGCACAGTGACACGGTACCGGTACCTCCTGTATATAGCCTCGTTCTTGTTATGTACATTTCTTGTGTAACTTTTTGATTGATTCGATTTTTTTTTACTTGAGTATATTTAGTAAATATTTGATTAACAATTTCTTGAACAGCATTTTTGGTTAAGGGCTTGTAAGTAAGCATTTCACGGTAAGGTCTATCTATATCTGTTGTATTCGGTGTATGTGACTAATTAGCTTTTCACCTCTGCCCTCATTCTCTCCCTCCTTTCCTTTGTCCTTCAGGCAGCATACAGTAGGGAGGTACAAAGCCATTCTACTAAAACTATCCCAGAACCAAGGAGGCTGATCAGACTCCATACTCAGACGCTTCTATTGTGTCCCTATCAGAACCTAGCTACTGTAGCAAGCCTTCTACGAGTCTTGTGTGTGGGTCATAGAGCTATACACTGAGTGTACAAAACATTGTGTTTCCATGACATAGACTGACCAGGTGAATCCAGGTGAAAGCTATGATCCCTTATTGATGTCACTTGTTTAATCCACTTCAAGCAGTGTAGATGAAGGAGAGGAGACTGGTTAAATAAACATTTGTAAGCCTTGAGACAATTGAGACATTGTGTATGTGTAACAGTTTTAACTTTACGTCCATCCCCTCGCCCCGACCCGGGCGCGAACCAGGGACCCTCTGCACACATCAACAACAGTCACCCACGAAGCATCGTTACCCATCGCTCCACAAAAGCCGCGGCTCTTGCAGAGCAAGGGGAACCACTACTTCAAGGTTTCAGAGCAAGTGACGTCACCGACTGAAAGGCTGCTAGCGCGCACCACCGCTACCTAGCTAGCCATTTCACATCGGTTACATATGTGCCATTCAGAGTGTGAATGGGCAAGACATAAGATTTAAATGTCTTTGAACGGGATATGGTAGTAGGCGCCAGATGCACAGGTTTGTTTCAAGAACTGCAATGCTACTGGGTTTTTCACGCTCAACAGTTTCATATATGTATCAAGAATGGTCCACCACCCAAAGGACATCCAGCTAACTTTACACAACTATGGGAAGCATTGGGAGTCAACATGGGCCAGCATCCCTGTGGAACGCTTACAACACATTGTAGAGTCCATGCCCCTACGAATTGAGACTGTTCTGAGGGCAAAAGGGGCGGGATTCCAATGGAACCCAGCTGCTTCAACAGTAAACTATGGCAGCCTCATATGAACTTAGCTAGCTGCTTCAACAGTACACTATGGCAGCCTCATACAAACTTAGCTAGCTGCTTCAACAGTACACTATGGCAGCCTCATACAAACTTAGCTAGCTGCTTCAACAGTACACTATGGCAGCCTCATATGAACTTAGCTAGCTGCTTCAACAGTACACTATGGCAGCCTCATACAAACTTAGCTAGCTGCTTCAACAGTACACTATGGCAGCCTCATACGAACTTAGCTAGCTGCTTCAACAGTACACTATGGCAGCCTCATACGAACTTAGCTAGCTGCTTCAACAGTACACTATGGCAGCCTCATATGAACTTAGCTAGCTGCTTCAACAGTACACTATGGCAGCCTCATATGAACTTAGCTAGCTGCTTCAACAGTACACTATGGCAGCCTCATATGAACTTAGCTAGCTGCTTCAGCAGTACACTATGGCAGCCTCATACGAACTTAGCTAGCTGCTTCAACAGTACACTATGGCAGCATCATACAAACTTAGCTAGCTGCTTCAACAGTACACTATGGCAGCCTCATACGAACTTAGCTAGCTGCTTCAACAGTACACTATGGCAGCCTCATATGAACTTAGCTAGCTGCTTCAACAGTACACTATGGCAGCCTCATATGAACTTAGCTAGCTGCTTCAGCAGTACACTATGGCAGCCTCATGTGAACTTAGCTAGCTGCTTCAACAGTACACTACGGCAGCCTCATATGAACTTAGCTAGCTGCTTCAACAGTACACTACGGCAGCCTCATATGAACTTAGCTAGCTGCTTCAACAGTACACTATGGCAGCCTCATATGAACTTAGCTAGCTGCTTCAACAGTACACTACGGCAGCCTCATATGAACTTAGCTAGCTGCTTCAACAGTACACTATGGCAGCATCATATGAACTTAGCTAGCTGCTTCAACAGTACACTATGGCAGCATCATATGAACTGCTTTAGCTATCTTTCTCCTGTCTCTGTTCTCTTCACTCAGCCCCTGTAGCTGTTACTGTGCTCCATTCTTCCTTCCTCTCCCTAAAGCTAGACAGCCTGCTGCACTGACTAACACGTACACACACGTGTACTGACTAACACACCACCGAGAGAGAGAGAGGCTGCTGTGACTTCCCTTAAAACTGAATATAAAGACTGCATTTCAACAGTCATTGTTTATTCAAATTTGTCATCATCTCAACCCATTTAAAACACCCAAAGAGGAACATCTATACTGACACATAACTTAAAGTGGAACAGAGTGTTTTAACAACTTTGAAGATATGAAACAAACAGACAATCATAATATCAGTCAAAAGTATCAAATTCACAGTTTATGCTACAAAACCAACTTTAAGAGGTTTTAAAACTAGGTTATATTTTACTTAAAATTCCATGACGTACAGTAAGGCATTGTTGGCAGAATAGATGGATGCAGTTCAATGCATGATTAATATAATCAAAGATTATGGATATACAGAGAAGATACTAGTCTTTCCGACTCTAACAATGGGAGTTGTTGTCCACAAAGTGGCACGGCGGGCTGTCTAGCTCCCGCCTATCCTTTCTTTGGAGTGGTGGATACATCTCATTATTGTAATCTTTTTTTGAACATTCGATGAGGGTTGTTAACATCAACTGCCTGTACTCAATGGAGAGAGATGCTGTGCTACTAGCCTCATGCCATGAATCTGCATAGCCACTTCAAAACAACTCCAATAGAAAATGTTTTTTCTTAAAGTTGCCGGAGTGTCACATGTCCTACTTATACCAGGACAATCGTAACAACTTAAGCATAACGAAACGTCTATTCGATAAAATAAACCTCACATAGCAAATTAGCCATACATTTATTTTACCAAATTCGACACTCCCTCATTGACCTCCATACAAAAAGTCCTTGCTTGGTGTGCGAAACAACAAAAATATGCCACCAGCTGGAGGGAGACAGATTTTCCACCGAGTTGGGCCTCTGATTCAACACCTCTGATATAATTCACCAATACATTTCTTGGTAGTCCAAAAACTGTTGATATCAGGTTGTAAATCATAGATGGCCTGGTACATTGTTTGCTGCCTCCACCCATTCGGGATGCACTGTTTCAGTTTCAATTACTCAATAATTTGGACAAAAACGGACGAATGTAACTGGTGAAAATGGCGTCGATAGATAGGGCAACTGTGCTTCTATGCCCTAGGCAACTTTGCAGTATTTCGTTATTTCTTACATTATCAGCCCTGATTTTTTTTCCGGTTATTACATACAGCCGGGAAGAACTTTTGGATATCAGAACAACAGCATTACAACCAGGAATACGACTTTCCCGAATCGGATCCTTTGTTCGTACCCCCCAGGGCAATTGAACGAATTCCAGAGGTTGATCCAAAACACAGCCGGCGGAGAAGAGGTATTCGGAGTGGACATCTAGTCCGACTCAGGTGTGCGCATCACCCACCGCTTCAGAGTATACTACTCGCTAATGTTCAGTGTTCTGGATAATAAAGTTGATGAGCTCAGGGCGAGGATTTCCTTCCAGAAAGACATCAGGGATTGTAGCATACTCTGTTTCACGGAAACATGGCTCTCTCTGGATATACTGTCTGAGTTAGTACAGCCAGTTGGGTTCTCAGTTCATCACGCAGACAGGAAAAAAGATATCTTTGGGAAGAAGGGCGGGGGTTGTATGTTTTATGATTAACTACTCATGGTGTGATTGTGATAACATACAGGAACTCAAGTCCTTTTGTTCACCCGACCTAGAATACCTCACAATCAAATGTGGACCGTATTACCTCTCAAGAGAATTCTCTTTGGTTATAGTCACAGCCGTGTATATCCCCCCCTCAAGCCGATACCACGATGGCCCTCAAAGAACTTCGCTGGACATTATGCAAACTGGAAACCACATATCCTGAGGCCATATTTATTGTAGCTGGGGATTTTAACAAAGCAAATTTGAGGAAAATGCTACCGAGGTTCTATCAACACATTGACTGTACTACTCACGATGCTAAAACACTCGACCACTGCTACTCCAACTTACGGGATGCATACAAGGCCCTCCCCCGCCCTCCCTTGGGCAAATCTGATCACGATTCCATTTTGCTCCTCCCTTCTTATAGGCAGAAACTCAAAACAGGAAGTACCCGTGCTAAGGACTATTCGCTGGTCTGACTAATCGGAATCCACGCTTCAAGATTGTTTGTATCACGCGGACTGGGATATGTACAGGGTAGCCTCCGAAAATAACATTGACGAATACACTGATACGGTGGCTGAGTTAATCAGGAAGTGACTGGGAATATGGCCGAATACAAACAGTGTAGTTATTCCTTACATAAGGCAATCAAACAGGCAAAACATCAGTACAGAGACAAAGTGGAGTCGCAATTCAACGGCTCAGAAGTACTTGGCAGGGTCTGCAGACAATCACGGACTACAAAGGGAAAACCAGCCACGTCGCGGACACAGACGTCTTGCTTCTGGACAAGCTAAACACCTTCGCCCGCTTTGAGGATAAAACAGTGCCACCGACGCTACCAAGGACTGTGGGCTCCTCTTCTCCGCGGCCGATGTGAGTAAGACATTTAAGCGTGTTAACCCTTGCAAGGCTGCCGGCCCAGACGCCATCCCTAGCCGCGTCCTCAGAGCATGCGCAGACCAGTTGCCTGGAGTGTTTAGGAACATATTCAATCTCTCCCTATCACAGTCTGCTGTCCCCACATGCTTCAAGATGGCCACCATTGTTCCTGTACCCAAGAAAGCAAAGGTAACTGAGCTAAATGACTATCGCCCCATAGCACGGACTTCTGTCATCATGAAGTGCTTTGAGAGAATAGTCGAGGATCATATCACCTCTACATTACCTGACACCCTAGCCCCTATTTGTTTACCACGCCTTACCTATTTGCTTTACCGCCCCAATAAATCCACAGACGATGCAATTGCCATCGCACTGCCATCATCTCATGTATACTTTATTCTATTCACTGTATCTTAGTCCATGCCGCTCTGACATTGCTCGTCCAAATATTGACATATTCTTAATTCCATTCCTTTAGATGTGTGTGTATTGTTGTGAAATTGTTAGATATTACTGCACTGTTGGAAATAGAAACACAATAATTTTGCTACACCCTCAATAACATCTGCTAAACACGTGTATGTGACCATTCAATTTGATTTTGATTTGAAGGCTGGGAATGTCAATACAATCAATCTAGCAAGGGCAATGATCACAAGTCAGTCATAAGGTGGCTAATAGGTACATAAATAAATATGCTAGCCTATTTATTTAGAAAGCTAAAAACACGGAGCATAACGTTAGCTAGCTAGCTAGCTAGCTGCTGGGAAGATGTCATGTCATTGGAGGAATGGGTGAGTGACCGAGTTTTTCCACTCATATCGTTTTTCTTTGGCTACAGATGCAGGTGTAATTTGCTTAGCTAAAAATACATTTGAATCACTTTGCTAGCTAGCTAGCTATGCTGAACTTGAACAACTGCTATCCAGTTAGCATATCTCTTGCGTTTGTAAACTCTGGCTAACTACTCCGATTTCAGAGCACTCTCGTTTGAGTGTGCCAGAGAGCAGAATAACTGATGAATTTGCGAACGTGCAACCCCCGCTGAATATGACTGGTGTCAGTTAAAATATATAAATTGTTGCAAGCAGCACAGTTAGTCACTAATGCTCTAATTAACATGAAAACAGCCTAACCAGCTCTGCTAGGGCGAGTAAAATGGTGAGAGTGAGATGTTCTCTCATGTGTCTGAAAGTAGCTAGCAAGCTTGCCAACTTTAGCCAGTTAGCTTGGGTGCTTGACTGCCGTTGTGAGGATCAATCCTAGTCCTCGGCCAGAGCGCCCAGTGTCAAAGTATGTGAGTGGAGTTGAGAGTTAGGAAATCCAGCTCATCGCACACAGAGGTGCTTGCGCACCGCTCCGGCACTCCACATCCATTTCAATCCCACCGCTCCTTGATCAAAGGGAAAAAAAACCTGCTTTTTAATTTGCTCCATTCATTAAAATCTCCATTAACCAACACCCATCTATTTTTGTGACTACCTGGTCCTACCACTTGGTTTTGAAGTATTGAAACCAAACTATATGATTTGAATTTAAAGTATTTTAATTAACAACACTCGTCATTTGAAATAGGCTACATGTCTTATTAAACAGCATATAAACACTCGAAATCGGTCAGGAGCCAGACAGGTAGCCTAAGGAATGAAAATGAATTATTTGGGCTATATTATTAGCCTATTATTTCAAGTAAATTCAAGTAAAATTCCAAAAATTAATTGTGAAGCATTAAATCATTATATAGCCTATAAATTGTGCATATAGGCTGTGACTTAGAATTTAGTAAAAATTAAACGAAAAAAATGCTCAGTCTACAGTGACTTTGAAATCACTTTTAGAAACACAAGTTTGGCCAGAGTCTGTGGCTTCAGGCTCATGCGATGGTGCCTGGAGAGTAGGCTAGCAGCAGAGAATACGCTTGCCGAGCCACTGGGGATGCTAAATACCCTTTGGGCCACTCTTGCCACGCTGGGCAGGGATTCGGAGTTAAAAAATAAATACAAATCTATAGGCAGGCCTAAAGGTTTTTAGGCAAAATAACACTATCAAAATGGAAAGCTCCTTGAAAAAAGAGGCAATATGTCAGGCCTATTGGGCCAAAATCAATGATAGCCTATTGTATAGATAATATAATGAAAATTAACTAAAGTTTTAAGAGATCAGATTTTTTGTTTATAAATACTTTGCTACAATGACACAGTTAGCTGCCCACCTCGTTCCTCTCTGTTAGCATGTGCACGTAGTACACCATCATGCTTTCGGTATGTGTCTTTTTAGATTCCACAATGATTCTTTAAATTGTGGACACTACATTACCGCACTCCCTCTCTTGCTCTTGGTCCCCTTTATAAGTCACCTTGATTTTGCACTGTGTGTATCATCAGTTTCTTTATGAAAATATTTAGCGACCTCAATGAGAGTAGCTAAAGCAAGGGGCTATAGCAGCACACAAGTAGCCTACAAATGCATGCTGCGCCAAGCATGCCCTGAGCTCACGAAGTGAAGTGAGCACTACTGGAGCGAAATTGGGGCAGGCGAGAAAGCTGATGCTCCAGCCTTTGGGAAACTCGCTCTGCGCTCCAGTCAAATTGGGCACGCTCCACTCCTCGCGCCGCTCACATACTCTGGTGTCAATAATACAGTGTACGCTCAGAGAGCGAAACACTCTGAATTTATGAACAGACAATCTGACAACGCTCTGAATTTATGAACGATCCAGATGGAACTCTGACAAACTGGAGGTAATTTACAAACACACACTTAGTTGTCAATCAAAATGTGGGTTGGGACAAGCATGCATTGTCAGGCGAGCTGCGGAAGGACGAGTAGGCTACTATTCATCAGAGAAATACTGATGGCCATCGAGCTGAAAAAGTTTGAGAGGGTTCTAGTGGCCCATGTGGCAAATGGCTTATTTTCATAAAGACCTACTGTAGCTCTGAAGGGCTATAGCGCACCGGTCTGTGTAGACTCCGGTCCTGGACGAGACAGATGTTTTTATTAGGTTTTATTGACTGCAATGTCTATTAAATTGTCCAATTGTCTATAGTATTGAGCTGGCCTCTAGTCTAGGAAACAT
This sequence comes from Salvelinus namaycush, assembly GCF_016432855.1. Taxonomy (NCBI): domain Eukaryota; kingdom Metazoa; phylum Chordata; class Actinopteri; order Salmoniformes; family Salmonidae; genus Salvelinus; species Salvelinus namaycush. Next base: position 12,336,940 of record NC_052321.1, on the reverse strand, counting down.
AGATGATCAGGTTCTCTATAGATTCAGCGTCGCCCTCTCAAGTCAGACCTACATAATTGCTAACTGTTTAACAAACTCAATGTTCTCTCTCACTCACACACTTCTCCAGTATCCGACACCTCCAACACCTCAGACTCAGAAATAACCATCAAACAACGTCAGTGAGAGCTGGGGGAGATGTCTAATGTTAGAAGAGCCTTTAGCACTACTGTAAATAACCACTTAGGCCCTATTCCCACTACAAGATATGAAGGATAGTCTGAGGAGTGGGTTGGTAAAAGAGAGTTCTACTATTCAATTCACATTGAATCCTTGTTTTACCCGATGTTGTCGCCGGAAACACAACATTCTTGGTCCGCAGCTCAAATTGCTGTAAATATCACAGCAGCCACTAGCCAGTAAGCAAAAATTATTCAACAATGACAGACACTTTATCGAAAACATATTACACTATTGAATAGTGCAACAATTCATAAGCATGTACTGTATGTGCAGACAATTAAAGGGTTTATTTTCTCGTCTGTAGGCTACACTTGTTACATTTTAGCTTCAAGACAAAAGCACAGAGTTGCTAACAGCATGTCTTTATCAAGTAACGTTAGCCTATGAAAAATGTACGATTAACTCACACCAATATAAAAGCACAGTAGGACAACCTTACAACAAACCAGACTTAATTTATCAATATCATGCAAATCATTACATTTTGCAATGTGGGTATAAGTGAATTCACCGCAACAGGCTGTTTTATATGAAAGCACATACCCACCATGCACTCTGATCCCATCTGAGCCAAGGGAAACGTAACGTCATGTTTTTATAGCCTCAAATAGGCCAATTATTTGTGTTCTGAGAAAATGTGAATGTGATCAAATTTGATTTCTATTCACACTTTGGGTGGCGTGATTACATAGGCCTTTTTAATCCAAAATGATTAACTGGAATGAATCAATCAACACAAGTGATGACATACTGTATGAGTATGTTTTTAAATTACAGATGCAAAGGCCTACATTATGGAGCTCAGCCCTGTTAGTTTTTGTCCAATCGCAGGTGTTTGTATGCGTTTTCCACAAGTTTGTTTTTAAACCATTATGACCAAATTAGAAAAATGATCTGATCCCATCATAGCCCATATAAAACCGTTTTTTTACAGCTGATTTACAGTGCATTCGGAAAGTATTCAGACCCCTTGACTTTTTCCACATTTTGTTACGTTACAGCCTTATTCTAAAATGTATTAAATAACAAATAAAATCCTCATCAATCTACACACAATACCCCATAATAACAAAGCGAAAACAGGTTTTTAGAAATGTTTGAAAATGTATTAAAATAAAAAAAACAGAAATACCTTATTTACACAAGTATTCAGACCCTTCGCAATAAGACTCAAAATTGATCTCAGGTGCATCCTGTTTCCATTGATCATCCTTAAGATGTTTCTACAACTTGATTGGAGTCTACCTGTGGTAAATTCAATTGATTTGGCATGATTTGGAAAGGCACACACATGTCTATATAAGGTCCCACAGTTGGCAGTGCATGTCAGAGCAAAAACCAAGCCATGAGGTCGAAGGAATTGTCCATGGAGCTCTGAGACAGGATTATGTCGAGGCACAGATCTGGGTAATGGTACCAAAGAATTTCTGCAGAATTGAAGGTCCACAAGAACACAGTGGCCTCCATCAGTCTTAAATGGAAGAAGTTTGGAACCACCAAGACTCTTCCTAGAGCTGGCCGCCCAGCCAAACAGATCAATTGGGGGAGAAGGGCCTTGGTCAGGGAGGTAACCAAGAACCTGATGGTCACTCTGACAGAGCTCCAGAGTTCCTCTGTGGGGATGGGAGAACCTTCCAGAAGGACAACCATCTCTGCAGGACTCCACCAACCAGGCTTTTACGGTAGAGTGGCCAGACGGAAGCCACTCCTCAGTAAAAGGCACATGACAGCCCACTTGGAGTTTGCCAAAAGGCACCTAAAGGACTCTCAGACCATGAGAAACAAGATTCTCTGGTCTGATGAACCCAAGATTGAACTGAATGCCAAGCTTCACGTCTGGAGGAAACCAGGCACTGCTCATCACCTGGCCAATACCATCCCTATGGTGAGGCATGGTAGTGGCAGCATCATGCTGTAGGGATGTTTTTCAGCGGAAGAGACTGGGAGTCTAGTCAGGATCGTGGGAAAGATGAACGGAGCAAAGTACAGAGCGATCCTTGATGAAAACCTGCTTCAGACCGCTCAGGACCTCAGACTGGAGCGAAGGTTCACCTTCCAACAGGACAACAACCCTAAGCACACATGCAGGAGTGGCTTCAGGACAAATTTCTGAATGTCCTTGAGTGGCCCAGCCAGAGCCCGGACTTGAACCCGATCGAACGTCTATGGAAAGACCTGAAAATAGCTGTGCAGCAACGCTACCCATCCAACCTGACAGAGCTTCAGAAGATCTGCAAAGAAGAATGGGAGAAAATCCGCAAATACAGGTGTGCCAAGCTTATACCCAAGAAGACTCGAGGCTGTAATCGCTACCAAAGGTGCTTCAACAAAGTACTGAGTAAAGGGTCTGAATACTTATGTAAATGTGAAATCTGTTTTTTTATTTAATACATTTTAGAATAAGGCTGTAATATAACAAAATGTGGAAAAAGTGAAGGGGTCTGAATTCTTTCCGAATGCACTGTATTACTGTGTCATACACTACAACTAGGGTCTGGAGTTGGTTAGGTTAGCCTACTACCAGATCAGGAAAAACTCTGTGCCCCAGGAAAACAATCCTCCACCACAACTCTGGGACCTGTTGAGCCAACTCTGAAATCACCACACAATGTTACAAATTAAAAAATATATTCTATTTGTTTGATCTACCTTTAACATGTTTTTGGTGGTGGGGATTGGCTTCCATAGTTTTACATGGGCTCAGTGCAGACGGCAGCTACTCGCGACAATTTCAGACTGTAACAGGCTGTTAATGCAATTTCAGGTAAAAACTCAATAGAAAAAAGTCTCAAATATTAGGAAAATATCGATACATTTCAGATGTTTCAAAAACATTGCTCTGCTATTACCATTTATACAGTATGAATGTTGGCTCAATGAAACAATTTGGTTTACACTGCCCTGCTTCAAGGGTGGCAACTTTCAGGTGAGGGTCATGCGCTACCTCCGGTGGTAGTGGTCGAGACGTAGCAAGTACACATTTGACATATTGACATTTTGAGTAATATGTGTAGCCGACGATATTTTTACGCAAAGTGTATTCAGTGAGAAGATGCTCTTTGTCGCCCACACGTCTAGTGTCTGCCTGAACAACAACACTAGAGCTGGAAGCCTGACATAACACTGATTAGAAGGGTTTTCATGGCTCCGTCTAGCACCCCAAAGTGATATGTATTTACACACACACAATTAGGAAAGGGAAGCCGTAACATGTAATCATAGCAGCAGAGTGAGCCAGTGAAGCTAATAGTTAGCCAGGCTAAAACTAGACTCGCTCTGACCGCACCAGCAGTTACGCGTCCACAGAGACCGCACCGGCTGTTACTCGTCCACAGAGACTGCAGAGAATATACATGTACACACACGCTGGGCAGACAAATGTGTGTGTGCGTACACACACACAGTACCAGTCAAAAGTTTGGATACACCTACTCATTCAAGGGTTTTTCTTTATTTTTACTATTGTATACATTGTAGAATAATAGTGGATATATCAAAACAAAGAAATAACACATATGGTTTGAGCTTAGTTTGACTGTCAGGACAATGACCCAAAACACCTCCAGGCTGTGAAAGGGATATTTGACCAAGGACAGTGATGGAGTGCTGCATCAGATGACTTGGCCTCCACAATCACCCGACCTCAACACAATTGAGGTGGTTTGGGGTGAGTTGAACTGCAGAGTGGGAAAAGCAGCCAACAAGGAAAAACAGCCAAGTGCTCAGCATATGTGGGAACTCCTTCAAGACCGTTGGAAAATAATTCTTCATGAAGCTGGTTGAGAGAATGCCAAGAGTGTGCAAAGCTGTCATCAAGGCACAGGGTGGCTACTTTGAAGAATCTCAAATATATTTTGATTTGTTAAACACTTTTTTGGTTACTACATCATTCCATATGCGTTATTTCACACTTTTATGTCTTCACTATTATTCTACAATGTAGAAAATTGTCAAAATGAAGAAAAACCCTGGTAGGTGTGTCCAAACTTTTGACTGGTACTGTCACGCCCTGACCTTAGTTATCTATGTTTTCTTTATTATTTTGGTTAGGTCACGGTGTGACTAGGGTGGGTATGCTAGTTTTGTCTTGTCTAGGGTTTTGTATATCTAGGAGTTTTGTAGGTCTAGGTATATATATGTCTATGGTGGCCTGATATGGTTCCCAATCAGAGGCAGCTGTTTATCGTTGTCTCTGATTGGGGACCATATTTAGGTAGCCATTTTCCCTTGGGTATTTGTGGGTTCTTGTCTATGTGTAGTTGCCTGTTCAGCACTCATTTGTATAGCTTCACGGTTCGTTTTGTTAGTTTTGTTCAGTGTTCATTCTTGTAATAAAGAAGAATGTACGCATACCACGCTGCGCCTTGGTCTCCTCCTTACAACGGCCGTGACAGGTACTGTACATACAGCTCCTGTAGAGAGGAGCAAGGGAGGGAGGAGGGAGCAAGGGAGGGAGTGGGGACATAGTGATGGAGGGAGGGGGGCAGAGGGAGGGAGGAATAGTCAGTGAGGGAGATGGGGGAGGAGAGGACCCCCCTTCTAAAGCTTGTTGTCATTGTGTCTATAGCTCTGTGCACAGTTAAAACCATGCTGGTCTAAACCAATAAAGCAGGAGCAGAAAACTCACAGCTTACACTCCCCTGCTGGGACACAATCACACACCCCAGCGTGCACACATATGTGTGTGTGTGTGTGTGTGTGTGTGCAGCAAAACCCAGTAGCTGGGAGGGAGGAAGAAAATCAATTTTCTCCACTTGTATTTATTTATTTCCAAAAATATTTATATATTTGTCTGTCTATTTATGTGAGAACGGAATTGGGTCTGGCCACTCTGTTGCCATGGTAGCAACGGTCCAGTGTTCCAAACGACACGGCAGGTAGCGGCGGTACAATCAGGGGGCGCGTCTCAGAGTAAGAGTGCTGATCTAGGATCAGGTCCCCACTGATCTTGGTCATTATGCATACCACTGCTGGCTTGCTTCTGAAGCTAAGCAGGGTTGGTCCTGGTCAGTCCCTGGATGGGAGACTAGATGCTGCTGGAAGTGGTGTTGAAGGGCCAGTAGGAGGCACTCTTTCCTCTGGTCTAAAAAAATATCCCAATGCCCAAGGGCAGTGATTGGGGACACTTCCCTGTGTAGGGTGGCGTCTTTCGGATGGGATGTTAAACGGGTGTCCTGACTCTCTGAGGTCATTAAAGATCCCATGGCACTTATCGTAAGAGTAGGGGTGTTAACCCCGGTGTCCTGGCTAAATTCCCAATCTGGCCCTCAAACCATCACGGTCACCTAATAATCCCCAGTTTACAATTGGCTCTTTCATCCCCCTCCTCTCCCCTGTAACTATTCCCCAGGTCATTGCTGCAAATGAGAATGTGTTCTCAGTCAACTTACCTGGTAAAATAAAGGATAAATTAAAATTAAAAATTATGATCCAAAAGTTACAAAATCAAATCAAAGTTTATTGGTCATGTACACAGATTTGTAGATTTTAATAGCAGGTGCAGCGAAATGCTTACGTTTCTAGCTCCAAGGGCGCACTAATATTTAGTAACACAATAAGAATACACACATAATCCAAAAGTTAAAAAATATATTAAATTAAGAAATATCAGAAAGAGCAATGTCAGAGTCTGGAATATTACAGCCTGAAGAGATTTTTTCTGTCACTGGCCTCCACACAATACCCCATAATGTCAAAGTCGATTTATGTTTTTAGAAATGTTTACAAATTAATAAAAAGCTGAAATGTCTTGAGTCAATAAGTATTCAACCCCTTTGTTATGGAAGCCTAAATAAGTTCAGGAGTAAAAATGTGCTTAACAAGTCACATAATAAATTGCATGGACTCACTCTGTGTGCAATAATAGTGTTTAACATGGTCATCTCTGTACCCCACACATACAAGTATCTGTAAGGTTCCTCAGTCGGACAGTGAATTTCAAACACAGATTCAACCACATAGACCAGGGAGGTTGTCCAATCGCTCACAAAGAAGGGCACCTATTGGTACATGGGGGAAAATTAAAAAAAAAAGCAGACATTTAATATCCCTTTGAGCATGGTGAAGTTAATTACACTTTAGATGGTGTATCAATACACCCAGTCACTACAAAGATACAGGCATCCTTCCTAACTCAATTGCCGGAGAGGAAAGAAACCGCTCATGGATTTCACCATGAGGCCAATGGCGACTTCAAAACAGTTAGGGTTTAATGGCTGTGATAGGAGAAAACTGAGGATGGATCAACAACATCGTAGTTCCTCCACAATACTAACCTTTTGAGTGAAAAGAAGGAAGCCTGTACAGAATACAAATATTACAAAATAAGGCACTAAAGTAAAAACTGCAAAACATTTGGCAAAGAAATACATTTTATGTTCTGAATACAAATTCAGGACATAATGTTTAGGGCAAATCCAACACAACACATCACTGCGTATCACTCTTCATATTTTCAAGCATGGTGGTGGCTGCATCATGTTATGGGTATGCTTGTCATCGACAAGGACTAGGAAGGTTAAGATAAAAATAAACAGAATGGAGCTAAGCACAGGCAAAATCCTAGAGGAAAGCCTGGTTCAGTCTGCTTTCCAACAGAAACGGGGAGACAAATTCACCTTTCAGCAAGACAATAACTTAAAACAAGGCCAAATATGAACTAGAGTTTCTTACCAAGAAGACATTGAACGTTCCTGAGTGGCCTAGTTACAGTTTTGACTTAAATCTGCTTGATAATCTATGGCAAGACTTAAAAATGGCTGCCTAGCAATAATCAATAACCAGAGCTTGAAGAATTTTTTCAAGAATAATGTGCAAATATTGTACAATCCAGGTTTGCAAAACTCTTAGAGACTTACCCAGAAAGACTCACAACTATAGTCTCTGCCTGTCACGATCGTTGTAATATGAATCGGACCAAAATGCAGCGTGGTATGGTTCCATCCTCTTTATTTGGAAGTGACACACACAGAAAACAATAAAGCGCAAAACGAAACGTGACGCAAATGTAGTGCTCGCAGGCAACTAGACATAGACAAAATCCCACACACAACAGGTGGAAAAGGCTGCCTAAATATGATCCCCAATCAGAGACAACGAAAGACAGCTGCCTGATTGGGAACCATACCAGGCCAACATAGAAATATACAAACTAGAGTACCCACCCTAATCACACCCTGACCTAACCAAAATAGAGAATAAAAAGGCTCTCTAAGGTCAAGGCGTGACACTGCCAAAGGTGAATTTAACATGTAATGACTCAGGGGGTTGAGCAAGTGATAGTGAAAGAGGAGAAAGGAGAGACAGAAAGAGCCTTTGAGAAGCCTGTATGAGAAGCTCTTCAATTCAGCATCCCTCCATTCCTCTCTCTCTGACTTTTTCATCCATCTCTTCTCACTGTATTGACAAAGGGACCTCTTTATATGGTAATGCCTTTCCCACCTGAGAGTCATGAATAGGACATTAACCCTGACACACACACACACACACACACTGGCGTGAAGAGCACATTAACGCTGACTGAGATATGTATGCATCTCACATGTCATATGTCGCTGCAACGGAAGGCGACACGGTTACGAGAGCGATGCTGTATGTGTGGGCGATTCTCATGAAATCAGTTTTAGCAATTTGAGTTGCAAAACCATGATGCATCGGCAAAAATCAACTACAGTATCATTCTGAGGACTAAGATGTCTAGTTTTTGCGAAGTGTCTTATTTTAAATACATTTTAGCTTGAATTTTGTTCATTTTCACCCCAAATTCTCATTACCGAAATGCATCCGATTGAAATTCTCGGGTCATTTAATAAAATACAAATATGTTGCTGTAGTAGTTTGTCCATAAATCATAAAAGATGTATACTAGTTTAAGTTTACATTAAACTATAATATGTATTAAGTACAAACACAGTGTCTGTGGACATGTGTCTCATTACCGTAACACTCTAATTTGTGTTATGAAGTTGTATTCACCCATCATCAAGAGAAGTAGTAGTAAAAGTTAAGTGAATGTATTTGCTTATAACCTTCAGAATGAGGTTCTTATTCTGAAAACACCCCCTTTACCCCACTTGGCCTTCTCATTACGGAAACAGCTAAAAATGGGAAAAATATTACATTCAATAATTTAATTTTAAATATATAATTTTTTCAGTGTTATGTTTAACACAGCCCTTTTCATTAGGGCAGAAATGTTAAAAAGTATTACAAATTGATTTGTTTATGACTTTTTTGGACTGTTGCAGTAATTAACATTTGGTGGAAATTGTGGTAAAAATCCATCATACCTGATCAAAAAACATAACTATGAAATAAAAAATCTCAGTGATCCAAGAGGATTTTTTTTTTTTTAATTACAAGCTCTCACAGTCTCACTGCAGAATCGAAAACGGAAAACGTCGATTCAACCAGTTTTTGCCCAGTGGGAGAATACAATATCAGAACAGTAAACATAAAGCGCAGCAGAGTATAGGCTGATTGATTAGTTTGTCCGTTTTTTGGGTGAGTGAACGCATGTTGGAGAGGAACAAGCCAGGAAGCGAAGCACGGAGGCCCAGTCTCCTAAAGCGCAACCCTGCTGCGCCTCCCCCTTCTCCTCCAGTGTACAGCTCCATAGTCAAATCAAATCAAATTTTATTTGTCAAATACACATGGTTAGCAGATGTTAATGCGAGTGTAGCGAAATACTTGTGCTTCTAGTTCCGACAATGCAGTAATAACCAACAAGTAATCTAACCTAACAATTCCACAACTACTACCTTATACACACAAGTGTAAAGGGATAAAGAATATGTACATAAAGATATATGAATGAGTGATGGTACAGAACGGCACAGGCAGGATGCAGTAGATGGTATAGTGTACAGTCTATACATATGAGATGAGTAATGTAGGGTATGTAAACATAAAGTGGCATAGTTTAAAGTGGCTAGTGATACATGTATTACATAAAGATGGCAAGATGCAGTGGATGATATACAGTACAGTATATACATATACATATGAGATGAGTAATGTAGGGTATGTAAACATTATATTAAGTGGCATTGTTTAAAGTGGCTAGTGATACATTTTTACATCATTTCCATCAATTCCCATTATTAAAGTGGCTGGAGTTGAGTCAGTATGTTGGCAGCGGCCACTAAATGTTAGTGGTGGCTGTTTAACAGTCTGATGGCCTTGAGATAAACAGCTTCTTTCAGTCTCTCGGTCCCTGCTTTGATGCACCTGTACTGACCTCGCCTTCTGGATGATAGCGGGGTGAACAGGCAGTGGCTCGGGTGGTTGTTGTCCTTGATGATCTTTATGGCCTTCCTGTGACATCGGGTGGTATAGGTGTCCTGGAGGGCAGGTAGTTTGCCCCCGGTGATGCGTTGTGCAGACCTCACTACCCTCTGGAGAGCCTTACGGTTGTGGGCGGAGCAGTTGCCGTACCAGGCGGTGATACAGCCCGACAGGATGCTCTCGATTGTGCATCTGTAGAAGTTTGTGAGTGCTTTTGGTGACAAGCCGAATTTCTTCAGCCTCCTGAGGTTGAAGAGGCGCTGCTGCGCCTTCTTCACAACGCTGTCTGTGTGGGTGGACCAATTCAGTTTGTCTGTGATGTGTACACCGAGGAACTTAAAACTTTCCACCTTCTCCACTACTGCCCCGTCGATGTGGATAAGGGGGTGCTCCCTCTGCTGTTTCCTGAAGTCCACAATCATCTCCTTTGTTTTGTTGACATTGAGTGTGAGGTTATTTTCCTGACACCACACTCCGAGGGCCCTCACCTCCTCCCTGTAGGCCGTCTCGTCGTTGTTGGTAATCAAGCCTACCACTGTAGTGTCGTCCGCAAACTTGATGATTGAGTTGGAGGCGTGCATGGCCACGCAGTCGTGGGTGAACAGGGAGTACAGGAGAGGGCTCAGAACGCACCCTTGTGGGGCCCCAGTGTTGAGGATCAGCGGGGTGGAGATGTTGTTACCTACCCTCACCACCTGGGGGCGGCCCGTCAGAAAGTCCAGGACCCAGTTGCACAGGGCGGGGTCGAGACCCAGGGTCTCGAGCTTGATGACGAGTTTGGAGGGTACTATAGTGTTAAATGCTGAGCTGTAGTCGATGAACAGCATTCTCACATAGGTATTCCTCTTGTCCAGATGGGTTAGGGCAGTGTGGTTTCGATTGCGTCGTCTGTGGACCTATTGGGTCGGTAAGCAAATTGGAGTGGGTCTAGGGTGTCAGGTAGGGTGGAGGTGATATGGTCCTTGACTAGTCTCTCAAAGCACTTCATGATGACGGAAGTGAGTGCTACGGGGCGGTAGTCGTTTAGCTCAGTTACCTTAGCTTTCTTGGGAACAGGAACAATGGTGGCCCTCTTGAAGCATGTGGGAACAGCAGACTGGGATAAGGATTGATTGAATATGTCCGTAAACACACCAGCCAGCTGGTCTGCGCATGCTCTGAGGACGCGGCTGGGAATGCCGTCTGGGCCTGCAGCCTTGCGAGGGTTAACACGTTTAAATGTTTTACTCACCTCGGCTGCAGTGAAGGAGAGCCCGCAGGTTTTGGTAGCGGGCCGTGTCAGTGGCACTGTATTGTCCTCAAAGCGAGCAAAAAAGTTATTTAGTCTGTCTGGGAGCAAGACATCCTGGTCCGCGACGGGGCTGTTTTTCTTTTGTAGTCCGTGATTGACTGTAGATCCTGCCACATACCTCGTGTCTGAGCTGTTGAATTGCGACTCTACTTTGTCTCTATACTGGGACTTAGCTTGTTTGATTGCCTTGCGGAGGGAATAGCTACACTGTTTGTATTCGGTCATGTTTCCGGTCACCTTGCCCTGGTTAAAAGCAGTGGTTCGCGCTTTCAGTTTCACGCGAATGCTGCCATCAATCCACGGTTTCTGGTTTGGGAATGTATTAATCGTTGCTGTGGGTACGACATCGTCAATGCACTTTCTAATGAACTCGCTCACCGAATCAGCATATTCGTCAATGTTGTTGTTGGATGCAATGCGGAACATATCCCAATCCACGTGATCGAAGCAGTCTTGAAGCGTGGAATCAGATTGGTCGGACCAGCGTTGAACAGACCTGAGCGCGGGAGCTTGCTGTTTTAGTTTCTGTTTGTAGGCTGGAAGCAACAAAATGGAGTCGTGGTCAGCTTTTCCGAAAGGAGGGCGGGGGAGGGCCTTATATGCGTCGCGGAAGTTAGTATAGCAATGATCCAAGGGTTTACCAGCCCTGGTAGCACAATCGATATGCTGATAGAATTTAGGGAGTTTTGTTTTCAGATTAGCCTTGTTAAAATCCCCAGCTACGATGAATGCAGCCTCAGGGTGTGTGGTTTCCAGTTTACAAAGAGTCAGATAAAGTTCGTTCAGGGCCATCGATGTGTCTGCTTGGGGGGGAATATATACGGCTGTGATTATAATCGAAGAGAATTCCCTTGGTAGATAATGCGGTCGACATTTGATTGTGAGGAATTCTAAATCTGGTGAACAGAATGACTTGAGTTCCTGTATGTTGTTATGATCACACCACGTCTTGTTGATCATAAGGCATACACCCCTGCCCCTCTTCTTACCAGAAAGATGTTTGTTTCTGTCGGCGCGATGCGTGAAGAAACCAGCTGGCTGCACCGACTCCGTTAGCGTCTCTCCAGTGAGCCATGTTTCCGTGAAGCAGAGAACGTTACAATCCCTGATGTCTCTCTGGAATGTTACCCGTGCTCGGATTTCATCAACCTTATTGTCAAGAGACTGGACATTGGCGAGTAGTATGCTAGGGAGTGGAGCGCGATGTGCCCGTCTCCGAAGCCTGACCAGGAGACCGCCTCGTTTGCCCCTTTTTCGGCGTCGTTGTTTAGGGTCACCGGCTGGGATCAGATCCATTGTATTGGGTGGAAGGCAAAACACCAGATCCGCTTCGGGAGAGTCATATTCCTGGTTGTAACGATGGTGAGTTGACGTTGCTCTTATATTCAGTAGTTCCTCCCGACTGTATGTAATGAAACCTAAGATTACCTGGGGTACCAATGTAAGGAATAACACATAAAACAACAAAATACTGCATAGTTTCCTAGGAACGCGAAGCGAGGCGGCCATCTCGGTCGGCGCCTAGTAGACTGACTCATAATTATGGACGGAGTCCTTTCGCAAATATTTCTGTGCATGAAGACAGAATTTTGAGGGCACAAACCAGTTGGCAATGTAATATTCAGTAGCCCATCCCGTGTGAAAGTAGTCCCTTATATTAACAAAAATCCATGAGTAAACAAACAAAAACACTAGCAGCAACAAAGCTGGGGGAGGCTCTCATGATTATTGACTATGTGGAAACTGCCCAGACAGTAATGGCTGGGCATAGAAGCCTGGAGAAGACAGAATAAACCAGCGGGGCCATGCAGACAGATGACAACAGACAAAGTGTTTTGCCCCTGCTAGCTAATGTTGTTATAATGGCATTATTTAATATAGTGTTGTTGAGTACATTGCCGTTGTGTATCGGTACTAGATTGATTTTCAAGTTCCGCCTGGTGGTTCAGAGCTAGCACCCATCTAGCTTAGACGCTTCTCCCCATACCTGCCTTCCAGACGCAAAGCATCATGGAAGCTGTTGTAATCTCATAATTCTAACAAATTCCTTCCTGGTTTGATAAAAGGCTATTTTATAGCTTACTCGCTCAATTTTTTTTAAACACTTACGGGCAATTTGGATAACTAGGGCCACTAACAACTTGGAGTCGTGGAGACAAGCTGTGGAATGTTCCTTTAAGTTTAGGCATTAATTCTAAATGGTTAAGTTAATGGTTAAGGTTTGTGATAGGGTTAAAAAATATATAACGAGTGCCTAGAACTAGGATTGAACACGCAACCCTCGGAGCCAGAGCTCGTGGCTTACGCCCATCCGCCATCCCCAACGCCCTAGCAAAACACAAGCCTACTTGTTGGTAGTGTGCTCACCGTTGCCCCTAGTGGCCACTTACCTGGAAAGACATGGAATTTCCCAGTAGATCTTGACCAACCTGGCTGGTCAGGCAGTGGCACTGTGTGTTACACGGGAGTCAGTAACAGAAGTAAAACCACCCTAAAAACTGGGATCTGAGCCAGGGACACACCTACTTGTACATTTCCCATATGGCTCATACTCACACATGCGCACACCCACACTCTCTGACCCACTTTATTGAGCTGAAGCTGACTAACCAAGAACAGACCGCTCACTAGTTACAATTTGGCCGTGGGTGGTTGAGGGTTACACACGTACACACAGGAACTAGGTCTTAAATAACTTCAACTGTGTTACCAGATTTTTCGCTGAGCCTCCAGCTACAAGTGTGTCTATAAAAATCCTCCCATGCAGTGTCACTGACATCTCCTTCTATTCTCAGACCCCTCTCCTCCCTTATTGTCTCCCTCCATCCACCCTCCTTCCCTCCTGTTTTCCTAACTGACATAACCTCTACGGTCCATTCCTTCCCTTCTTACCGCCCTCTAGTCTTACATTTCTCTCCTTCCTCCCATACAATCTCTATCCCCGTTTTTCTTTGATAGCCGTCCTCCTCCTCTCTCCTGCAGCTGGCTGGTTGGTCATAAAAGGTGTAAGCTAACACAACGTCTGAAACCTGAAGCACAGCACAGCGAACTAACTCATCCACTTCAAAAAGAAAGGAAAAGACCCACTTTGAGTTCAGATCCCTCCATTATGAATGGAAGGGGAGAATGGGGGAGGAAAAAGCTTCTACCATCAATCCATGAAATCCGTCAGAAACGGAGACCCCTCTCTGCTCTGCTGTACCTGTAGTCATGCAATTAGGCTACACTTAATCCCTTTCTTTCCTTTTTTCTTCTCTTTCTTTTCTCTCCATCCATCGCCCTCCAACCCAGAGCCTTGCGGACACACACGGCAGTGACAGATTTCGGCAAGTGACATTTTCTAACATCGACCCCGCTGCTGCACTCTTCAACTGTGCAGTGTCATTTCTGTGCCCCCCCCCCCCTGTGTGTTTGTGTTTGTACGCTCAGCACGCTTCCTGGAAGCCACAGCAGAGACTGAGAACCAGGTCTCCCCACAGTGGCTCTATGAAGGTCATGATTAGCATAAGAACACTAATGTCTGCTGGTTCTGTCAGAGGAGGGAACAGGAAGCAGAAGATTACAGAGGTGATGGACGTTTCATGCATGCATCCCAAATGGTACCCTTTTCCCTTTATAGTGCACTACTTTTGCCCGGTTCCATAGGGCTCTGTTGAGAAGTAGTGCACTATATAGGGAATAGGGTGCAATTTGGGACTGAACCCATGTCCCTGTCCTCTCCGAGAGACTTAGCATCTACCAGCCCTGTTCTTGTCAGAACAACACAGATTTGCCCAAACAACAACCCTCAGGTCAACCTCTCTCTCTCCCCATCCCTAATAGCCTTGTCTGAGCAAGAACAGTTCATAGGGCAGCAGCCTATCCTCTGTTTCTGTTGCGTGAGGCAGATGTATGTACAAGTACACCCCCTGGAGAGGATGGTAGTCTATCGCAAGGCCCAATCAATAATAACAGAACACTTTGTCCCAATGATGAGAATGAATCACATCAAACCATTCTAGTTATGCATCTTGTTCCTGATAAGAACAGAACGTTTCCGAGCCAGAGAGCTCAACAAGCAAATAAAGTCTCCCAACGTCCCTTTACACAAATCATCAATATGACTGCCTAGTGCCTTTAATAGTCCTGTATTAGCGGACCGATAGATCCATCTGCAGCGCCAGCGCTGGCAGCACCCCCACCCCCAAACTACATCACGTGGCTTTGCATATCGGGTGGGCCATTTAAAACGGTTGATGCTTATCATCACCATCATAATTATCATTGGAAGAGCAGCCATATTGATAATAAAAAGAAAGTAAAAAATAATATTAAAAAAATATATATATTCTGATTTTTCAGGGGCAGCACCCTCAGCACCCCTACTTCCTGGCTGCCCTCCAACATTGCTCTGAATGGAAAAGTTTGTAATGTCAGTTCTATTCTCATTCTATGTGAAAGCCTTTACCTGCTAAGTGTAATTCACTGAGAGAGTGCCAAACGTTCACCCTATAATACTATATACTGACACGCTTGCCAATTACCACTATGTAATGGAGGCTGAGAAAGAGGGCAACTTTATCTGAACCCATACACAAACACGCACACAGGACTAAACACTGATATTCTCCCACCCTCTTTAAGACCATGCAGCTTCCAGGGGACCATACCAACATCCTGTACCATTTCTACTAAATAACTCAATAAAACAATGAATTGTCCTAGTTCAGATTCAGATGTTGGATAGTGGGGTTTTGTATAGGTGATGAAATTGTCCCAAACATGATGGTTTCTCCCAGTTCCACTATGATTGTAATAGAAATCTGTTAACCCTTGGTTGTCTTTCCTGATCGGTGAGCTCCTGATCTCCATAGGCTCCAGCTGTCTGGTGCTACACAGCACCACTTGTTTCCACGCTGGGGACTGCTCTATTGGCCTACCACTAACTCATCATCTGTGCACTGACCGCAGTGACTACGGTAAACAAGCACCTCTCAGAGTGACCTCCTCTATTGCCATCAGACAGGTAGGGCCTTCTGTAAATACAGCCAGCCTGGATCTCTTGACATTAGACAAGTAGGGCCTTCTGTAGATACAACCAGCCTGGATCTCTTGCCATCAGACAGGTAGGGCCTTCTGTAAATACAACCAGCCTGGATCTCTTGCCATCAGACAGGTAGGGCCTTCTGTAGATACAGCCAGCCTGGATCTCTTGCCATCAGACAGGTAGAGATAACTGTAGATACAACCACCCTGGAATGGCAGACTATGAGGCAGCAGGTAGCCTAGTGGTTAGAGCGTTGGGCCAGTAACCGAAATTTGGCTGGATCGAATCCCCGAGCTGACAAGGTAAACATCTGTGGTTCTGCCCCTGAAGAAGGCAGATAACCCACTGTTCCCCGGTCCTAAACGAAATCCTAACCGCCATCGATAAGAAACAATACTGTGCAGCCGTATTCATTGACCTGGCCAAGGCTTTCGACTCTGTCAATCACCACATCCTCATCGGCAGACTCGATAGCCTTGGTTTCTCAAATGATTGCCTCGCCTGGTTTACCAACTACTTCTCTGATAGAGTTCAGTGTGTCAAATCGGAGGGCCTGTTGTCCGGGCCTCTGGCAGTCTCTATGGGGGTGCCACAGGGTTCAATTCTTGGACCGACTCTCTTCTCTGTATACATCAATGATGTCGCTCTTGCTGCTGGTGAGTCTCTGATCCACCTCTACGCAGACGACACCATTCTGTATAATTCTGGCCCTTCTTTGGACACTGTGTTAACAACCCTCCAGACGAGCTTCAATGCCATTACAACTCTCCTTCCGTGGCCTCCAATTGCTCTTAAATACAAGTAAAACTAAATGCATGCTCTTCAACCGATCGCTGCCTGCACCTGCCCGCCCGTCCAACATCACTACTCTGGATGGTTCTGACTTAGAATATGTGGACAACTACAAATACCTAGGTGTCTGGTTAGACTGTAAACTCTCCTTCCAGACTCACATCAAACATCTCCAATCCAAAGTTATAACTAGAATTGTCTTCCTATTTCGCAACAAAGCATCCTTCACTCATGCTGCCAAACATACCCTTGTAAAACTGACCATCCTACCAATCCTCGACTTCGGCGATGTCATTTACAAAATAGCCTCCAATACCCTACTCAATAAATTGGATGCAGTCTATCACAGTGCCATCCATTTTGTCACCAAAGCCCCATATACTACCCACCACTGCGACCTGTACGCTCTCGTTGGCTGGCCTTCGCTTCATACTCGTCGCCAAACCCACTGGCTCCAGGTCATCTACAAGACCATGCTAGGTAAAGTCCCCCCTTATCTCAGCTCGCTGGTCACCATAGCAGCACCCACCTGTAGCACGCGCTCCAGCAAGTATATCTCTCTGGTCACCCCCAAAACCAATTCTTCCTCTCCTTCCAGATCTCTGCTGCCAATGACTGGAATGAACTACAAAAATCTCTGAAACTGGAAACACTTATCTCCCTCACGAGCTTTAAGCACCAGCTGTCAGAGCAGCTCACATATTACTGCACCTGTACATAGCCCATCTATAATTTAGCCCAAACAACTACCTCTTCCCCTACTGTATTTATTTATTTTGCTCCTTTGCACCCCATTATTTCTATTTCTACTTTGCACATTCTTCCACTGCAGATCTACCATTCCAGTGTTTTACTTGCTATATTGTATTTACTTCGCCACCATGGCCTTTTTTTTTGCCTTTACCTCCCTTATCTCACCTCATTTGCTCACATTGTATATAGACTTATTTTTCTACTGTATTATTGACTGTATGTTTGTTTTACTCCATGTGTAACTCTGTGTTGTTGTATGTGTCGAACTGCTTTGCTTTATCTTGGCCAGGTCGCAATTGTAAATGAGAACTTGTTCTCAACTTGCCTACCTGGTTAAATAAAGGTGAAATAAATAAATAAAATAAAAAGACATCAATGTAAAATAAGAATTTGTTCTTAACTGACTTGCCTCGTTAATAAAATAATAATAATTCAACAACCATGCTCGTTCTCAAATATCAGGGTAAAAACATTATAACTTTTATGTTCAGACCGTGAAGGTTAGGCTAGACTGGAATGGGGAGATGGACCAGAGAAAAGTTGAGTTTATGAGTGCTCTGCATCCACTTATAATAGACCTATTTATGAATGGGACAATTACGCACCATGGGAGTTGAACCTGATCTAATTTTTATGGTTTTAATTGGGATCATCCCACCACTACTTCCCCTCCCCCTGCGGGCTTTTCACAGCAGTCAGGGTCATGACGCATATCCTCTGTTCACTATAGGTTTACAGTATGTGTGCTGTGCCGGGCAGAATGCTGTTATTTGTTCCCCAATAACTCCCTCCCCAAGGGGCTGCATTCATCAGTCTTTAGGGCCTAGACTCTTGGCAACGCACAGAACTTGGCAAAACCGCTTGAAATCCCCAATATGCTCAACAACAAAAACAAAAGAAAAAAAACAACAACACACAATCAAGTGTAAAGGCCCATTGCGCTTTACAGCGAGAGAACCTTCTTTACGCACGCGCGCAGACACACACACACACACACACACACACACACACACACACCCCTGCACAGTAAAAATATTATGTATGCACCTCATACAGTACATTAAAAGCCCTGGCGTTCATTTATCTGCATTCAGAAGAAGAAAAGTGGGCGGCCAAAGGGTTCTATCAACAGAAAATAACCCATCAATGGAAACAGAAAAAAACTATAATGGCAATAATCCACTAGGTCTTTATTAATCCCTATCCAAAACGATGTGTAATGAAGCAAATGGTACTGATGGATTTAAACTTTAGAAAAAGCTGATTGAATTGTATGTACATCATCATAATCGTTTTTTTTTTTTGCCTAATGCCAGCTATTGAACGAGCAACAGGGACAAGGCTGTTTGCCTCTGAGCTGAGCTTTTCCCCATGGGCAGCCTCTCTGGCTCTTCAGCCCAGGCACAACACAGCCTCAATCAAACAGAAAAGTATGCCTACAGTTAGATCTAGGACTATAACATTATCCAACTCACTTATCGTTTCATGCCTCCTTCACATGGACACAGAAAAGAATAGTACACCAGGTTTCCCAAACTCGGCCCCTCGGGCAAGGCCCAAGTTTTGGAAACCCTGTCTTACACCATGATGTCTTATGGTCTTTGCCTATGGGTCGCCCGTCACCAGATTCAGAGGCTGCTATAGCCGGGCAGCAGTGCATCTAACTCGGCTTACCTTGCTGGAGTAGGGGCCGGGAATCAGCAGCTTCAGCGCCTGCCTCTTCAGCTCTGCCAGCCGGGCATTGCAGTTCTCACACCATATCCCCCTCTCTCTCTCAGAACCAGGGGAGCTCCCGCTGCCAGAGCCCGGCGAACCTGTACCGAAACCTGGCGATCCACCCAGAGACCCGGGAGAACAGGTCCCGATCCCTGGGGATATGGTCCCGGGGGAACCAGAGAAAGAGCCCGGGGAAGAGGTGCCAGATCCTGGGGAGGGGGTGCCTGTGGAGCTAGGCATGGAGCCGACTCCCTCTGGAGCAGGTCTGCTGCCGGTCCGGGACTCCTCGTAGGCCTTTCTGTACCATGTCTCCGGGGAGAAGGAGGCTGATGTTGTCGGAGAGGTGTCGGTAATCTGTGGGAGCACCATAAAGACAATCCTACCTTTAAGGTCAAATTTGATTTGATTTGATTTAAATTGAGGAGACAAACAATAACTCACTAGAAGCACAACTCGGTCCATGGTATAAGACTTTATTGGCTAAATGGCAGAGATGCAAAAACCCACGTAGGAAAGAAACAGTTTGAACAAAAATTTCTAAAAGCATTAGCCTACAAAAAACTAAAAAAGGTGAGTATGATCTATCTGTTTACTGTTGCGTTCCCTAGCTAGCCTACCCGCTTCGCCGCAGTAGCCTAATTAATTGCCAACGGCATTCAAACCTGTAGCAAACATTACGGCATACCCTTACTACTCTGATGCAATAAATGAGAGCTCTGCTACACTTTTCACTGTTGTTGCTAGTGTTACTGATATAATCATCCAATCCACATAAAGTAGAAAAATAGACTAGGCTACTAACCCCGTATTTTCTGCTCCTGCTGGTCACAGACCTCTCTTTGGTCCCAGACAGAGAAGTCATGCTGAAGGTGAGGGAAGGAAGGAGTGGGGAGAAAATCTCGGTTGTTTTACACAAGGAGACCAAATCGATGTCAATGAATTCCACGCCCCTCCGCGTGCTTCTCAATCATGAACCAATATCACGCAGATTGGATATCAATATAACATACTGTCTCCAACCATGAAAAACAATAACCTAACAGTAACTCCGCTAAAATGTATCCAATACGCGCAATAAATAGTTCCAATCCACGGTCTCCTGTAACGATTTAAAATCCACAGTGAAAATGTGAACAGGTCCGCCTGTATGAGTGGGGTACAGACGGGTTTCTCTTTCTGGGAGCGACGAAACACAACAAGCAGGACAGTAGCAGAGTGAATGCAGCCGCTGCTGCACAGGCTCAGCGTAGACAGTGGGGACGCGCGTCTGCAGCGCTGTAGAGTCCGACGCAGAGGCACAGCTGTGGTATTCCTCTGGCTGTCCGTGTGCCTGCAGGAGGCTCAGTGCTCATCTGAAGCCAGAGGTGCGACTGGAGATAGATGCTTGCGCACATCTGGCTGGGGGAGGGTCCTCTCTGCCCCTTCCTCGCTGGCGGACCAATAGTGAATAAATGCTTTGTTGGCTGACATGTGGCAGCTCATTTGTCCTATGTTAACTTTTGGAGGGAGTAAATGCTGACTAGAGAGGGATGTAGTAGGCCTACAGCTGACGATGGTTATGGTTGCAAGATTGCATTAAAAGTATCTGGTACAGAGGTGGTAGACTACAGTATGTTCAGTTGGATCAAAAAGGTTTAGGTCTAATCAGTAACATAATTCATAAATACTCATCATCATCATCATCATCTGTTTAACCTAATTTCTACCAGCATGTCACCTGTGCAACTATAGGAGAAAAAACTGTATATCACCTTTACTCAACACACTGAGACACATAAAAAGCTCTCCCTCGCCCCCCACTTGAAAAAAATCTGACCATAACTCTATCCTCCTAATTCCTGTTTACAAGCAAAAATTCAATCAGGAAGTACCAGTCACGTGCTCAATACGGAAGTGGTCCGATAAAGTGGATGCTAAGCTACTTGACTGTTTCGCTAGCACAGGCTGGAATATGTTCCAGGTTTCATCCTATGGCATTGTGGAATTTACTGCATCGATTACCGGTGTCATTAATAAGTGCATCGACGACGTCTTCCCCACAGGGACCGTACGTACATATCCCAACCAGAAGCCATGGACTACAGGCAACATCTACACTGAGCGAAAGGCTAGAGCGGCCGTTTTCAAGGAGTGGGACACTAATCCGTACGCTTATAAGAAATCCCGCTATGCCCTCAGACGAACCATCAAAGAGGCAATGTGGCAATACAGGACCAAGATCGAATCCTACTACACCGGCTCTGACGCTCATTGGAGGTGGCAGGGCTAGCAAACTATCCCAGATTACAAAGGGAAACCCACCTGCGAGCTGTCCAGTGACGCAAGCCTACCAGACGCGCTAAATACCTTCTATGCTCGCTTCGAGGCAAGTAACACTGAACCATGCATGCACCAGCTGTTCCGGACGACTGTGTGGTCACGCTCTCCGTAGCTGATGTGAGTAAGACCTTTAAACATGTTAACATTCACAAGGTCGCAGGGCCAGATGGATTACAAGGACACGTACTCAGAGCATGCGCTGACCAGCTGGCAAGTGTCTTCGCCGACATTTTCAACCTCTCCCTGACCCGAGTTTGTAATAACTTTGTTTCAAGCAGACCATCATATTCCCTGTGCCCAAGAACGCGTGAATGAAGAACGCCAAGGTAACCTGTCCTAATGACTATCGACCCGTAGCACTCACATCTGTAGCCATGAAATGCTTTGAAAGGCTGGTCATGGCTCACAACAACACCATCATCCCAGACACCATGGGCCCAATCCAAATCGCATACCGCCCCAACACAGCCACAGATGACACAATCTCTATTGCATTCCACACTGGCCTTTCCCACCTGGACAAAAGGAATACCTACGTGAGAATGCTGTTCATTGACTACAGCTCAGTGTTTAACACCATAGTGCCCTCCAAGCTCATCACTAAACTAAGGACCCTGGGATTAAACACCTGCCTCTGCAATTGGATCCTGGAATTCCTTGACGGGCAGCCCCCAGGTGGAGAGGGTAGGCAACAACACATCCGCCACGCGTATGCTCAACACGGGGGCCCCTCAGGACGATGAGACACCCTACAGGGAGGTCAGAGATCTGGCAGTGTGGTGCCAGGACAACAACCGGTCCCTCAATGTCAGCAAGACAAAGGAACTCATCGTGGACTACAGGAAACGGAAGGCCGAGCACACCCCCATTCACATCGATGTGGCTGTAGTGGAGCGGGTCGAGAGCTTCAAGTTCCTCAGTGTCCACATCACAAAGGACCTGTTATGGTCCAACACACCAATACAGTCGTGAAGAGAGCACAACAACACCTCTTCCCCCCTCAGGAGGCTGAAAAGATT
Organism: Salvelinus namaycush; assembly: GCF_016432855.1. Taxonomy (NCBI): domain Eukaryota; kingdom Metazoa; phylum Chordata; class Actinopteri; order Salmoniformes; family Salmonidae; genus Salvelinus; species Salvelinus namaycush. Next base: position 12,314,517 of record NC_052321.1, on the reverse strand, counting down.
TGGCATGGGCACTGAAAGTCCGTATTGCCCAGCGACAGCCCCGAAACCTGAAGGATCTGGAGAAGGTCTGTATGGAGGAGTGGGCCAAAATCCCTGCTGCAGTGTGTGCAAACCTGGTCAAGAACTACAGGAAACGTATGATCTCTGTAATTGCAAACAAATGTTTCTGTACCAAATATTAAGTTCTGCTTTGCTGATGTATCAAATACTTATGTCATGCAATAAAATGCAAATTAATTACTTAAAAATCATACAATGTGATTTTCTGGATTTTTGTTTTAGATTCCGTCTCTCACAGTTGAAGTGTACCTATGATAAAAATTACAGACCTCTACATGCTTTGTAAGTAGGAAAACTTGCAAAATTGGCAGTGTATCAAGTACTTGTTCTCTCCACTGTATATACCAGACTGTGTCAGAAGAAGACCCTAACAATTGTGTATAGACTCCAGTCACCCAAGTAATAGACTGTTCAATACGGAAAAAGTGCAGTCTCAAAAACCATCAAGCGCTATGATGAAACTGGCTCTCATGAGGACCGCCACAGGAAAGGAAGACCCAGAGTCCCTCTGCTGCAGAGGATAAGTTCATTAGAGTTACCAGCCTCAGAAATTGCAGTCCAAATAAATGCTTCACATAGATCAAGTAACAAACACATCTCAACATCCACTGTTCTGAGGAGACTGTGTGAATCAGGTCGTCGTGGTCGAATTGCTGCTAAGAAACCACTACTAAAGGACACCAATAAGAAGAAGAGACTTGTTTGGGCCAAGAAACACGAGCAATGGACATTAGACCGGTGGATATCTGTCCTTTGGTGTGAGGAGTCTAAATTGGAGATTTTTGGTTCCAACCACCGTGTCTTTGTGAAACAAAGAGTAGGTGAACGGATGATCTCTGCATGTGTGGTTCCCACTGTGAAGCATGCATGGAGGAGGAGGTGTGATGGTGTGGGGGGCTTTGCTGGTGACACTGTCGGTGATTTATTTAGAATTCAAGGCACACTTAACCAGCATGGCTACCACAGCATTCTACAGTGATATGCCATCCCATCTGGTTTGCGCTTAGTGGGACTATCATTTGTTTATCAACAGGACAATGCCCCAACACACCTCCAGGCTAAGGGCTATTTGACCAAGAAGGAGAGTGATGGAGTGCTGTATCAGATGACTTGGCCTCCAGAATCACCTGACCTCAACCCAATTGAGATGATTTGGGATGAGTTGGACCGCAGAGTGAAGGAAAAGCAGCCTACAAGTGCTCAGCATATGTGGGAACTCCAAGACTGTTGGAAAAGCATTCTAGGTGAAGCTGGTTGAGAGAATGCCAAGAGTGTGCCAAGCTGTCATCTAGGCAAAGGGTGGCTACTTTGAAGAATCTAAAATAGAAAATATATTTTGATTTGTTAAACACTTTTTTGGTTACTACATGATTCCATATGTGTTATTTCATAGTAAAAAAAATAAACAATTATTTAACCTTTATTTAACTAGGCAAGTCAGTTAATAACAAATCCTTATTTACAATGACGGCCTACACCGGCCAAACCCGGACGGCGCTGGGCCAATTGTGCGCCGCCCTATGGGACTCCCAATCACGGCCGGTTGTGATAGAGCCTGGATTCGAACCAGGGTGTCTGTAGTGATGCCTCTAACACAGAGATGCAGTGCCTTAGACCGCTGCGCCAAATAGTAAAAATAAAGAAAAACCCTTGAATGAGTAGGTGTGTCCAAACTTTTGACTGGTACTGTATATATCTGGACCCTTTCTATCTAAAATGATCTGCCGAAATTGTTGCAACCCCTATTACTAGCCTGTTCAACCTCTCTTTCGTGTCATCTGAGATTCCCAAAGATTGGAAAGCAGCTGCGGTCATCCCCCTCTTCAAAGGGGGGACACTCTTGACCCAAACTGCTACAGACCTATATCTATCCTACCCTGCCTTTCTAAGGTCTTCGAAAGCCAAGTCAACAAACAGATTACCGACCATTTCGAATCCCACCGCACCTTCTCCGCTATGCAACCTGGTTTCAGAGCTGGTCATGGGTGCACCTCAGCCGGGCTCAAGGTCTTAAACGATATCATAACAGCCATCGATAAGAAACAATACTGTGTAGCCGTATTCATTGACCTGGCCAAGGCTTTCGACTCTGTCAATCACCACATCCTCATCGGCAGACTCGATAGCCTTGGTTTCTCAAATGATTGCCTCGCCTGGACCACCAACTACTTCTCTGATAGAGTTCAGTGTGTCAAATCGGAGGGCCTGTTGTCCGAGCCTCTGGCAGTCTCTATGGGGGTGCCACAGGGTTCAATTCTTGGGCCGACTCTCTTCTCTGTATACATCAATGATGTCGCTCTTGCTGCTGGTGAGTCTCTGATCCACCTCTACGCAGACGACACCATTCTGTATAATTCTGGCCCTTCTTTGGACACTGTGTTAACAACCCTCCAGACGAGCTTCAATGCCATACAACTCTCCTTCCGTGGCCTCCAACTGCTCTTAAATACAAGTAAAACTAAATGCATGCTCTTCAACCGATCGCTGCCTGCACCTGCCCGCCCGTCCAGCATCACTACTCTGGACGGTTCTGACTTAGAATATGTGGACAACTACAAATACCTAGGTGTCTGGTTAGACTGTAAACTCTCCTTCCAGACTCACATCAAACATCTCCAATCCAAAGTTAAATCTAGAATTGTCTTCCTATTTCGCAACAAAGCATCCTTCACTCATGCTGCCAAACATACCCTTGTAAAACTGACCATCCTACCGATCCTCGACTTCGGCGATGTCATTTACAAAATAGCCTCCAATACCCTACTCAATAAATTGGATGCAGTCTATCACAGTGCCATCCGTTTTGTCACCAAAGCCCTATATACTACCCACCACTGCGACCTGTACGCTCTCGTTGGCTGGCCCTCGCTTCATACTCGTCGCCAGACCCACCGGCTCCAGGTCATCTACAAGACCCTGCTAGGTAAAGTCCCCCCTTATCTCAGCTTGCTGGTCACCATAGCAGCACCCACCTGTAGCACGCGTTCCAGCAGGTATATCTCTCTGGTCACCCCCAAAGCCAATTCCTCTTTTGGCCGCCTCTCCTTCCAGTTCTCTGCTGCCAATAACTGGAACGAACTACAAAAATCTCTGAAACTGGAAACACTTATCTCCCTCACTAGCTTTAAGCATCAGCTGTCAGAGCAGCTCACAGATTACTGCACCTGTACATAGCCCATCTATAATTTAGCCCAAACAACTACTTCTTCCCCTACTGTATTTATTTATTTTGCTCCTTTGCACCCCATTATTTCTATTTCTACTTTGCACATTCTTCCACTGCAAATGTACCATTCCAGTGTTTTACTTGCTATATTGTATTTACTTCGCCACCATGGCCTTTTTTTTTGCCTTTACCTCCCTTATCTCACCTCATTTGCTCACATTGTATATAGACTTATTTTTCTACTGTATTATTGACTGTATGTTTGTTTTACTCCATGTGTAACTCTGTGTTGTTGTATGTGTCGAACTGCTTTGCTTTATCTTGGCCAGGTCGCAACTGTACATGAGAACTTGTTCTCAACTTGCCTACCTGGTTAAATAAAGGTGAAATAAAAAAATATATAAAAACTATATATATTCTTTTGCTCATCTTTTCGTACTTTTTAACTCGGCATTGTTGGGAAAGGGCTCTCAAGTAAGCATTTCACGGTTAACCCGACACCTGTTGTAGTCGGCGAGTGTGACAAATAAAATTGGATCATCATCGTCATCATCATCACCACCACCACCACAGAAACAAGGTTTGTCTATGCAATAAGCTATTGAATCACTCCTTGGAGAGGTTATACGCAGAACACAGCAATTGAATTTAAAAATAACAAAAGCTCCAGTTTATAGTCCTATTCATGAATATCCTCATTCAATTAATCTGTGCTTCACATTCCGAGGATTATGCACATAAGATGGTGTGGTGGTGGTGGTGGTGTCGTGAATGAAAGCATATTGCTGCAGTGATTTATACAGCGTGGTGTTGCATGTTGTTTATGGACACACAGCGCCATCTGGTTTCACTGCATGGCCTAGCACAACAGAGGGAGAATATTTGGCAATAAACCCATGCATGGTCTAGTTACAGGCCTGGGCAGTTCCAGTCTTCTGGGGCCTGATTGGTGTCACACTTCTCCCCCATCCCTAACAAACACACCTGATTTAAAGGAATTGCATTTTTAACTGAAGATCATGATTAGTCGATTATTGGAGTCAGGTGTGTCAGCTGGGGCTGGGGCAAAAGTGTGACACCAATCAGGCCCCCGAGGACTGGAGTTGCCCAGGCCTCTAGCACAACAGTGGGAGATGTACAATATTTGGCGATAAGCCCAAAAATGTTTATGACACTGCCAACATTTACAATACCACATTATATGCTGTATTAGACTATAACAATATAACAATTACGCAAGACGTTACATTTGTCATTACTCCCAGCAGGAATGTGTATGTGTTGGTGAGTGTTGGTGTGTGTGTGTGTGATTAAGAGTCTATCTGGGGTCATCCACGGTCATCATGCTAACAAAGTCTTTGTAGAAGATGAGGTTCTTGTCAGGGTCCATTGCAGCTGACAACATCTCCTCCATCTCTTCCTGGGTGAAGGGCTCTCCTGCAGAGAGGGACACATACCCACAATAGATCTTTATCAAACCATTATAGAGACAACCAAAACATTTGCTAACACAGCACAAAACACGCCATACACACACACACACTGGGCACAGCACAGGGTCAACCACAGACGAGCACCCCTGGAGAAGTTTAGGGTGTGCCTTGCTCAAGGGCACAACAACAGTAGGTGGCTCCTGAGGTATTGATGGCAGTTGCCAGACTGCCTTTATAACCTTGAGGCTACCTAGCAGGGTTTCTCAAGGTTGATTCTGAGGAACCATTATATGCTGCATGTCACTCCAGCTGAGCATCTATTACATACTGATAAGTCATAAGTACATATGCTAGGTCCAAGGGAATCAACACACTGGAAACTGGTAAGAATGAACACTAAAGTCAACCAGAGACTGTATTGTTGTTCTGGGAGATATATAATCATATAATGCTTGTAGAGTGGATTGTTATCTGTCAGTGTCTGTCTGTCCAAACCTTGGACCACTAGAGGGCGTAATATCATCTTGCCTTACACAAAGCCCACATAAGTGTTAATAAACAGTGACAAGATATGATATATTTGTGACTTCAGGCCAATGATTCTGTGGTTTTATGTAAGGAGCTCTATGTTGCTTTCACCTTACCTTCCTGTGTCATGTACTTTGTGAGCTCCTCCAGTTCCAAATGTCCCTTTTTCTGCTTATCTAGAACCTGCAAAGATATTTTAGATGTTTTTCCCTCTTAGCAAATATAAAGATCATAGAGGGAGCCCAAGGTATGATCCTATACAGTCTGCAATAGGGGGAATTAACCCAAGATTACCTATACAGTCTGCAATAGAGGGAACCCAAGGTAACCTATACAGTCTGCAATAGAGGGAATTAACCCGAGATTACCTATACAGTCTGCAATAGAGGGAACCCAAGGTAACCTATACAGTCTGCAATAGAGGGAACCCAAGGTAACCTATACAGTCTGCAATAGAGGGAATTAACCCGAGATTACCTATACAGTCTGCAATAGAGGGAACCCAAGGTAACCTATACAGTCTGCAATAGAGGGAACCCAAGGTAACCTATACAGTCTGCAATAGAGGGAATTAACCCGAGATTACCTATACAGTCTGCAATAGAGGGAACCCAAGGTAACCTATACAGTCTGCAATAGAGGGAACCCAAGGTAACCTATACAGTCTGCAATAGAGGCAACCCAAGGTAACCTATACAGTCGTGGGCAAAAGTTTTGAGAATGACACAAATATTAATTTTCACAAAGTCTGCTGCCTCAGTTGGCATGATGGCAATTTGCATATACTCCAGAATGTTATGAAGACTGATCAGATGAATTGCAATTAATTGCAAAGTCTCTCTTTGCCATGCAAATTAACTGAATCGCCAAAAAACATTTCCACTGCATTTCAGCCCTGCCACAAAAGGACCAGCTGACATCATGTCAGTGATTCTCTCGTTAACACAGGTGTGAGTGTGTTAACGAGCGCCAGGACCGTCTCCTAAAGTTGATTCAGCTGCGGGATCGGGGCACCACCAGTACAGAGCTTGCTCAGGAATGGCAGCAGGCAGGTGTGAGTGCATCTGCACGCACAGTGAGGCAAAGACTTTTGGAGGATGACCTGGTGTCAAGAAGGGCAGCAAAGAAGCCACTTCTCTCCATGGAAAACATCAGGGACAGACTGATATTCTGCAAAAGGTACAGGGATTGGACTGCTGAGGACTGGGGTAAAGTCATTTTCTCTGATGAATCCCCTTTCTGATTGTTTGGGGCATCCGGAAAAAAGCTTGTCCGGAGAAGACAAGGTGAGCGCTACCATCAGTCCTGTGTCATGCCAACAGTAAAGCATCCTGAGACCATTCATGTGTGGGGTTGCTTCTCAGCCAAGGGAGTGGGCTCACTCACAATTTTGCCTAAGAACACAGCCATGAATAAAGAATGGTACCAACACATCCTGCGAGAGCAACTTCTCCCAACCATCCAGGAACAGTTTGGTGACAAACAATGCCTTTTCCAGCATGATGGAGCACTTTGCCACTTTTTATCAAAAGTGATTAACTAAGTGGCTCGGGGAACAAAACATTGATATTTTGGGTCCATGGCCAGGAAACTCCCCAGACCTTAATCCCATTGAGAACTTGTGGTCAATTCTCAAGAGGCGGGTGGACAAACAAAAACCCACAAATTCTGACAAACTCCAAGCATTGATTATGCAAGAATGGGCTGCCATCAGTCAGGATGTGGCCCAGAAGTTAATTGACAGCATGCCAGGGAGGATTGCAGAGGTCTTGAAAAAGAAGGGTCAAGACTGCAAATATTTACTCTTTGCATCAACTTCATGTAATTGTCAATAAAAGCCTTTGACACTTATGAAATGTTTGTATTATACTTCAGTATTCCATAGTAACATCTGACAAAAAATATCTAAAGACACTGAAGCAGCAAACTTTGTGGAAATTCATATTTGGGTCATTCTCAAAACTTTTGGCAATGACTGTGCAGTCTGCAATAGAGGGAATTAACCTAATATTATCTATACAGTCTGCAATAGAGGGAATTAACCCAATATTATCTATACAGTCTGTAATAGAGAGAATTAATCCAAGATAATCTATACAGTCTGCAATAGAGGGAATTAACCCAAGATAATCTATACAGTCTGCAATGGAGGGAATTAACCCAAGATTATCTATACAGTCTGTAATAGAGAGAATTAATCCAAGATAACCTACACAGCCTGCAATAGAGGGAATTAATCCAAGATAATCTATACAGTCTGCAATAGAGGGAATTAATCCAAGATAACCTACACACTCTACATACAGAACCTATACAGTCCATTACCTCAAAGGCCTGGAGCATCAGGTCCTCTGGGATGGGCCGGAACCTGCAGAGTACACACACACACACACACACACACACACACACACACACAAGAAGTTACAGAACATACACACACCTTTAACACACACACATACAATCTCATACAGAACATCACTGCGAGTAAGTCAACTATATCAATCATAGTATATTTGTATAAGGTGCTGCCAACAGAGTTTTTATCTACAACTGAGACCAGGCAGGAACAGGTTAGGGTCATTATGCATGTTTTATCAGGGAGTTACGACTACCTCTTATATTAGCTATACCTCCTCCTTCTGGACACACCTACTCTGTCTGTATTTGGAGTAGGATTTAGTTGCCCCCTACACTCTGTGGTAACCCGGGAGGTCTACCCTGTGGGTTGGTGATAGAGGGGAGGTACGTGCCGCGACGTTGGCTCCCTGTGCTGGGAGTACACGGGCTGGGCACCCCGACGCTGATGGTCCCAAGTAGAGATAATTAGGGGAGAATGTCAACCAGCTGTGCAGACCACATAAAGGGAGCACTGTGGCACACCGCAAGGGAGACAGAGAGAGAGGAGACAAATTTGAGAAGGGCCAAACCTTGGTTATTTTGTTGTTATGTTTATTTTGTTGCCTAGTAAAGTCGTGTTTTCTGACCAGAACCTCCCTGTCACTGTGTTCATCTCTGCACGCTCAACCCAACACCCCACGGTTTACCACATATGGTGGAGAATACGGGCACCTCAGTAGCTTTGGGTGCCGTGGGGTCGAGCGTACGGAGATTACCATGGAGGAGCTGGTGGCTCAGTTTATACTCAGCCAACAGAAGCAACAGGCTCTCCAGGAGCAAGCACTGGAGGAGCAGCACCAACAAAACCGCAGACTGGTAGCGGAGGTAGCCCAGTTGAAGGTTGAGAGGGCTCAGGAGTCTGGCCCGAATCAGTTCCTGGTGAAGTTAAGGGAGGAAGATGACGTGGAGACGTTTTTGTGCACCTTCGAGAGGACGGCGCAGAGGGAAGGATGGCCCGAGCCCGAGTGGGCCAGCCTTTTGGCACCCTATCTCTCCGGGAAGGCCCAGAAGAACTACTTCGACTTGAACACCGACCAGGCAGCAAATTATGAGAGACTCAAACGTGAGATTCTGAGCCGTTATTCAGCCTCGCACGCCGTGCACAACTGGTCCATGACTGGGCCTCTGACTCCACCATCTCCCCTGCGCTCAGATGAGTGACCTGGTGTGCCTGACCAAGGGATGGCTACTGACCAACGTACCGTCCCTCCCGACAATCGATAAGGTACCTTCGGGCCCTCCCCTACGAGATGAGGAAGGCGACAAACCCCCAGATCCTGGAGGAATTGCTGACTGCGGTGGAAACCCACCAGAACAGCCAGGACCTGCAGAAAGGTGCCCGGGCGGAGAGAGTGGACGCAGGGAGGGGGAAGAAAAGCACAGAGAGGCCCTCGCCCTCGCTGAAGGGGGCCCGGACGGAACCAGCCGAGGCTGCGAAGCGGGAGGTCGACCCGACCCGAACCGACGACGACAACCACTGCTGGACCTATATCAGAGGCGCTGCTATGAGTGCGGCAAGCCAGGAGACATCGCATGGAGCTTCCCCAGCCGGGAGGAGTCCATGCCCTCCGCATCCCCCAGCTCCGGGGTAAGCCGGATGGCGAGTTATGTCACCTCTTGTTGGGCACACACCGAGACGGCCCCACCGATGGTTCCTGTATGAATCGATGGCGTCGACACCAGCGCTCTGCTGGACTCTGGCAGCATGGTGACCCTGGCCCAACCGCAGTGGCTCACACGAGAGGGGAAAGACGAACCGGGGGGCGAGGAGATGACAGTGTCCTGTATACATGGGACACGAAGAGGTACCCAACATTGCCGGTGCTGCTAACCACCCCAAGGGGGGAGTGCCAGATGCGCGTGGGGGCTGTTCCTAACCTGCCCGTGCCCATTCTCGGTAGAGATTGCCCTCTCTTCCAGGCACTGTGGAGGAAGGACCTGGGGAGGCATGTGCAAGGTAGGCAGGAGAGGAAAAAGGATGGTCATCTGCGCAATCCACTCCCCGCCGCGAGAGGTGTCCACCGGGCCCGAGTCGGACCAGAAGGAGGGAGGTGACCCCACGCAGGGAAGCGAGCCATCGTCCAAGGAGGACCTCAGGCTCCACTTTATGGAGGGGGAGGCACTCGACTGACCGACCGACACGGGAATCCTCACGGGCCAGTTCGGGATGGCCCAGTTAGAAGACCTCAACCTCCAGAACGCGAGGGGCCAGGTGATTGCAGTAAACGGCATGCTATTACCCGGGGTAACTGAGTGGCGCTTTGTATCAGGTAGTAAAGGACCAAGCCAAACTTAAGTTATTTTGTTATGTTTATTTTGTTGCCTAGTAAAGTCATGTTTTCTGACTAGAACCTCCCTGTCTCTGTCTTAATCTCTGCACGCTCAACCCAACATCCCACGGTTTACCACAACTCTTTAAAAAAATGTGCTATCTAGAACCTAAAATGGTTCTTCAACTGCCCCCATAGGAGAACCCTTTAAAGAACCATTTTTGGTTCCATGTAGACAACGATCAGATTCCATATAGAATCCTTTCCACTGAGGGTTCTACATGGAACCCAAAATGGTTCTACCTGGAACCCAAAAAGGGTTCTCCTATGGGAACAGCAAAGGACCCTTTTGGAACCATTTTTTTCTTAGAGTGTAGACACTGATCTAAGCTAAGTGTTCTTACAGGTAGCAACAGAGGCAGGGCAAGTGTTTCCAGAAAAACCTACTGCACCAGTTCTAGGAATTCCTAGAAACTACCCAGACAAGTCAAGTACAGTCAGATCCTCCAATTTGTCTCTGTCTGTCTGAGATCAATGTGTTTCAACTGATTGTATGTCTCTCTACCTCTCCCGCTCTCTCTCCTGTGTTCTTACATTGTCTGATACAGCCCCATCTAGCAGACTCTGTGCATGCCTCTTTCCAATGTTCTTACTTGCGCTCCATTAGAACCTTGGTCATGGTGGGGAGGAACTTCTCAAAGCGGATGTATCCCGTCGGCTCCTCCTCCTCAATCTAGGGGAAGAGTTTGTTCACAAATATTATGGTCTGAAATTGTAGCAAAATTTGTGGGGAATTTACTGTATGTGAGTGTTGGTCCTGTATGTGAATGATTGTCCCCTGGCTTCTAACACCCTTCTACCTTTGCATTTGTTCTTCAAGAAAACAGAGTAAAACCAGCCATACGTGGTTAGTTAAATATTTCCCATTGTTGTCCTCTCTATGTTCATGTACATATGCACGGTTGACTGTAAGCCGCTTTGGATAAAAGCATCTGCTAAATGACAGACTGTATACAATTATTATGTTATTATGTCTCTGATCAAAAGGATGCCCTTACCTCTGCTATGGCATCATGTAGCTCCCCTTCGTTAGGGAAGCAGCCTAGGGAGCGGATGATAGTGCCTATCTCCCTTTGACAGAAGCACAGCACCGGAGTGAGAACATCACCACCATATAATACAACACTGTATAAACCTAAATCAGTGTAGTAAGCCTATTTAGTATCATGTCTGTTGTAAGCCTGTCTAAGTGGGTCTGACTATATCATTCTGCTCACCTGACATCCACTGTCTTGTTGAACTCGTGGTCAAACACATCAAAAGCAGCGCGGATCTTCTTGTGGACCTCCGATACTATGGCCTCTACAACAGCAAATACAACAGACAAATCAAAAGCCCGTCGTTAGCTGAAACTAGTGCCACCTTTCAAATGTATCTCAAATTAGCTGTATCTACAAGTTAAGGCGATAAAACAACTATTTAAATAGATTTTGAAGCCCATTTCATACCTGCGCTTTCCTTGTCTTCCGCCATTTTCTTTATTTACTGTTGTTGCTAGGAGACCATATATAGCTTTTGCTTGGCAGGACCACTCTGAACAAGTGCAGGACTCAACGTTTTGGAAAGTTCAAGTAGAAACTTGTCAAATAGAACTGGCCATGCCTCTCCGACATGGTCCCGTGTGGCTCAGTTGGTAGAGCATGGCGCTTGCAACGCCAGGGTTGTGGGTTCAATTCCCACGGGGGGACCAGGGTTCAATACCCACGGGGGGACCAGGATGAATATGTATGAACTTTCCAATTTGTAAGTCGCTCTGGATAAGAGCGTCTGCTAAATGACTTAAATGTAAATGTAGACCAAGCAATCTGTTGGCTCTATTCAAGGCATTTCTATCATTATCGTTTGGCAACTGAATGTGGTTGAATGTAGTTGATTTTAGCAGTTAGAGATATAGGCCAGAGATAAGGTTCTGACCACACTGACAGTGAATGTCAGTTTATGTGTTCTAATGTCTCATTAATAAAATAAGTGTATATTTCTATTGCACGGTCCAAAGCCAGACTTCTTTGGATGCGTAACCAATTGTGAAAAATATTCGCTTCATATTGTCAATAATGACGGTAGACTTTGGCCACAACGACATATAAAAGCCATTGTATGGATGCACGGCTGTTATGTGGTAGGAGACTAAAGGAAAAATCTGACTGGTTTATTCGAGTCATTACGGTAGGGCTATATTACTGCCCTTGGCACGCTCTCAGCAGCAGCACAGATGTCAGTAGTGGGACGTGCTTAGAAACGGTGTTGGCTTGGCGCAGTAGAAATTATAGGCGACTGCTATCACTAAGTCGGCCATCTGTGCACTGGGCTATTATCTTCGTGTTTCGAATTTCAAAAACACAGTCGACAATAGGGATTTTTATCGAATTGTATCGATATTTATTTAATAATTTAATAGATAGCACAATGAACAATATCAACGTGAAGAAGTTAAAGGTAAACGAGTTGAAGGACGAGTTGAAGAAGAGGCTGCTGTCGGACAAGGGGCTGAAGGCGGATCTTATGGACCGGCTGCAGGCCGCGCTGAATGAAGAGGCTCTAGCCAGAGGAGCTGAGGCCGGGGAGAACGGCGGCCAAGGCGAAGGGGCTGTCGGCCTGAATGACATGGGCGAGGAGGACTTGGATGAAGACCTGGTTGAGGAGAGGATGGAGGCGGGCGGAGTAGAGGATGAAGATAGGTGCGAAGGGAAAGCAGAGAAAGAATGCGCCAATATCGACGATAATATGGGGGAAGAGGAGGATGCGGGAGTAGATATGGATAAATCGGACGAGGATGAAGATGCTCTACTGAAAGAAGAAGATGATGATGATGATGATGATGATGAGGAGATGGATAAATTCGATGATGATGATGCTGTACTAGGGACTCTCCCTCGAGAGGGTAAGCGATGCAAGCTAGCTAATCGACCCTGCTGCCATGGTTGCAGTAGCGGCTAGAGTTCACGTCTTGCATGACAGTTCAGAATCAAAGATAGGTCAACTGGTTAGCCTGCTAAGCTTGCCAGCTATGTCGGAACTTCTGTCAGGATCCATGTAGCTAGCTAATTGTAGACAATAAGCTTTTGTACGGCTGCACTTGACAGGTGTATGTTTTTACGCAATGGTTTTGTGTTCCGGGTTTGCATTTCTTCAAGCGGCAGACATAGATGCGCTTGCCGGTGTGCAGATGGTCGTTGGCTAGCTAGCTACCATTAGCTGCTAAAGTGGTAAACAATGGCTCCTACTGGCGAGAGAGAACGCAGCAGGCTGACTATCTTTTCGGTGAGACGGTTTGTTATTCCATAGGTATAAATACGTCTATGCGCATATCCTAGGTTAATAACGTTGGTTTTAGGAAATGTGAAAGACAAGTTATCTAGCTAGCTGCAAGTCGTATCTAGCTTTATTTTTTTGTTTATTTTTTAAACATTTATTTTATTTTATCAACACGGTAAATACTAAGTTAATATTTGGTCAAGGCTGTCATGGCTGTAGAAACTGAAAATGTGTGGTGCTTCACACACATCAATATCCATTTATATTGGGGGAGGGGGGTACGAACTGGTATTAAAGAGGGGGGTACAAACTGGTATTAAAGGGGGTATTGTTATTGCTCTTGATGGCCCCTTGTTATTCATGGCTCCAGATCACCATATCTTTAATTATTTTCAGATCTACTCTTCCCTTTGTAGTCCATACATTGCAACTTTGCAAAATGTAGATACCTGACAAATCAAAACACCTAACTAGCCACCTAGCTGAACTGTGTGGACCATCATGTAACACCTGGGTCCTACACTTGGGGGGCGGGACGCACCTCAATACCTGCTTTGTTATTGTTTTATTTCCAAAGGGGATGCGGACAAAGACACGAGCGCTGAGCAGAAGAATAAGAAGGGTGTTAAGAGACGCCGGGAGGAACATGGAAGGGGCTACTTTGAGTTTATTGAAGAAAGCAAGTACAGCCGGTAAGGATGGTGCAGTAGCCGGGTTAACCCTCGGTTAGCTCCGAGTCACTCTGGCCTGCACAACTCCCAGCTCTCTGCCTTATCGAACTGCTGTGTTGACATTAACAGCCAACACAGTCCTTAATGCTACCCCTGACCCTGCTGCTAAGAAACATATTTTTTTCCATTTACCTCTACATGGGTATTACCTTACTATAACCTGTTATTACTGAATACAGGGTTGACAATATGCATGCAAAGCCCAACTGTAGTGTAGATAATGGTGGTTGGTGCTATAGCTAGTTAGTAATGGAATGGTTATGGGGTGGTCTGCAGGGATGCTATATTGAATGGGAAGGTCTGGATGCCGCTGGGAGGGTGCCTGACCCACACGCTGTGGGACAAAAGAGAGGCGCGGTGGGACAAAGAAGGTGGGGGGGGGGGGGGGGGGGGGAGGCGTTGTCTGTAGAACAAGTGCACCAATTAAGTATCTGCCTGTCTCTCTCTCTGTCGGTCCAGTTGTGTTAAACTTGGGCAAATTTTATATGCTTTATTTTTTCCCAATGGTAGGATGCAATAAAAGTGTGAGTGAGTGAGAGTGATTGATTGATTATTGGCCTCTAATATTGATTACATTTTCTCCTTACAGGCCTTTGATACATGTGTTATAAACAGCTTCACTGGTTAGCAGATATACAGCAATTCTGTAGCTCAACAAATCTAATGTCAGTGTTTTTAGAACTTAATTTTAAACCTATATGATTCAGGATTTTTGAAAAATAACTATCACACAGCTTTCCTAACGGCAAACAGAGCTAAATAACTTGACAGTTTTCTAGTGTGGGCATCCTCATCTAAAGTATAGGAATAGTTATAGTTCTGTTGTTCTTGTGATGAGGTATGATCTTCCAACAACGTTCTATCACTTATATAGCCTCCCGAGAGTAGAAATGCATATCCAATGATACATTGACATTGGTGAACTTTAGGTGGCGTTCCTGACTAATTTGTTTTATCACGCCCTGCAATTTCAGACTGAACGATGTTACAACTTTCACTCCATTTACATTTACATTTAAGTCATTTAGCAGACGCTCTTATCCAGAGCGACTTACAAATTGGAAAGTTCATACATATTCATTTACCATTGTTGGTAAATCCTGCCAGAACTGGTCAAAATGTAGCCTAGTGCAGTCTTTCCCCTAGATTATTCTCTAGTTGAGACTCAAAGGCCCCGAAAGCAACATTTGATAGATTACAATGATAGGTTTTGTTTTAAATTCTGAGAGTGGTTTGATTTATTAGGATCCCCATTAGCCGACGCCAATGGCGACAGCTAGTCTTACTGGGGTCCAACAAATAACAAAAAAGACATTACAGACAGAAGACAATTTGGAATATCCAACACGTTTCTTATAAAAAACAAGAGGTGGTGCAGTCAGTCTTTCCTCAACTCTTAGGCAAGAGAGACTGGCATGCATAGTATTAGTATTAGCCCTCTGATTACAATGAAGAGCAAGACGTGCCACTTTGTTCTGGGCCAACTGCAGCTTAACTAGGTCTTTCTTTGCAGCACTTGACCATATGACTGGACAATAATTGTAGCTGTTTACATACCACCACAGTCAGAGGCTGGCACTAAGACCACATTGAATGAGCTGTATTCTGCCATAAGCAAACAAGAAAACGCTCACCCAGAGGCGGCGCGCCTAGTAGCCGGGGATTTTAATGCAGGGAAACTTAAATTAGTTTTACCTCATTTCTATCAGCATGTTAAATGTGCAACCAGAGGGAAGAAAACTCTGGACCACCTTTACTCCACACACAGAGTATCATACAAAGCTCTCCCTCGCCCTCCATTTGAAAAATCTGACCATAATTCTATCCTCCTGATTCCTGCTTACAAGCAAAAATGAAAGCAGGAAGCACCAGTGACTAGATCAATAAAAAAGTGGTCAGATGAAACAGATGCTAAGCTACAGGACTGTTTTGCTAGCACAGACTGGAATATGTTCCAGGATTCCTCCGATGGCATTGAGGAGTACACCACATCAGTCATTGGCTTCATCAATAAGTGCATCGATGATGTCGTCCCCACAGTGACTGTACGTACATACCCCAACCAGAAGCCATGGATTACAGGCAACATCCGCACTGAGCTAAAAGCTGACGCTTTCAAGGAGCGGGACTTTAACCCGGAAGTTTATTAGAAATCCCGCTTTGCCCTCAGACGAACCATCAAACAGGAAAAGCATCAATACAGGACTAAGATCGAATTGTACTACACCGGCTCTGACGCTTGTCGGATGTGGCAGGGCTTGCAAACCATTACAGACTACAAAGGGAAGCACATCCGAGAGCTGCCCAGTGAGACAAGCCTACCAGATGAGCAAAACTACTTCTAGGCTCGCTTCGAGGCAAATAACACTGAAACATGCATCAGAGCACCAGCTGTTCCGGAAGACTGTGTGATCATGCTCTCCGTAGCTGATGTGTGTAAGACCTTTAAACAGGTCAACATTCACAAGGCCGCAGGACCAGACGGATTACCAGGACGTGTACTGCAAGCATGCGCTGACCAACTGGCAAGTGTCTTCACTGATATTTTCAACCTCTCCCTGTCCGAGTCTGTAATACCAACATGTTTTAAGAAGACCACCATAGTCTCTGTGCCCAAGAACACTACGGTAAACCGCCTAAATGATTACCGACCCATAGCACTTACGTCTGTAGCCATGAAGTGCTTTGAAAGGCTGGTCATGGCTCACATCAACACCATTATCCCAGAAACCCTAGACCCACTCCAATTTGCATACCGCCCCAACAGATCCACGGATGATGCAATCTCTATTGCACTCCACACTGCCCTTTCCCACATGGACAAAAGGAACACCTATGTGAGAATGCTATTCATTGACTACAGCTCAGCGTTCAACACCATATTGCCCTCAAAGCTCATCAATAAGCTAAGGACCCTGGAACTAAACACCTCCCTCTCCAACTGGATCCTGGACTTGATGATTTGCCGCACCCAGGTGGTAAGGGTAGGTAACAACACATCCGCCACGCTGATCCACAATACAGGGGCCCCTCACGGGTGTGCGTGCTCAGTCCCCTCCTGTACTCCCTGTTCACTCATGACTGCATGGCCAGGCACGACTCCAACTCCATCATTAAGTTTGCCGATGACACAACAGTGGTAGGCCTAATCACCGACAATGACGAGGCATGGCCTCACCTGGCTGTGTGGTGCCAGGACAACAACCTCTCCCTCAACGTGATCAAGACAAAGGAGATGATTGTGGACTACAGGAAAAAGAGGACCGAGTACGCGCCCATTCTCATCGACGGGGCTGCAGTGGAGCAGGTTGAGAGCTTCAAGTTCCATGGTGTCCACATCACCAACAAACTAACATGGTCCAAGCACACCAAGACAGTCGTGAAGAGTGCACGACAAAACCTATTCCCCCTCAGGAGACTGAAAAGATTTGGCATGGGTCCTCAGATCCTCAAAAGGTTCTGCAGCTGCACCATCGAGAGCATCCTGACTGGTTGCATCACTGCCTGATACGGCAAGTGCTCGGCCTCCGACCGCAAGACACTACAGAGGTTAGTGCGAACGGACCAGTACATCACTGGGGCCAAGCTTCCTGCTATCCAGGACCTCTATACCAGGCGGTGTCAGAGGAAGGCCCTAAAAATTGTCAAAGACTCCAGCTACCCTAGTCATAGACTGTTCTCTCTGCTACCGCACGGCAAGCGGTACCGGAGCGCCAAGTCTAGGTTCAAGAGGCTTCAAAACAGCTTCTACCCCCAAGCCATAAGACTCCTGAACACCTAATCAAATGGCTACCCAAACTATTTGCACCCCCCCATCTCTTTTACACCGCTGCTACTCTCTGTTGTTGTCATCTATGCATAGTCACTTTAATAATTCTACCTACATGTGCATAATACCTCAACTAACCGGAGCCCCCGCACATTTACTCTGTACCAGTACCCCCCTGTATATAGTCTCACTATTGTTATTTTACTGCTGCTCTTTAATGTTACTTTTATTTCTTATTCTTATCCGTATTTTTTAAACTGCATTGTTGGTTAGGGGCTCGTAAGTAAGCATTTCACTGTAAGGTCTACTACACCTGTTGTATTCGGCGCATGTTGTAATGAACATGAGGGGAGACAGAGAGCTGGGCGCAGGGCGCAGCAGGTGTTTAATGCACAGGACCAGAGGAGGAGGCAGGTAGCTGGGTCCAGGGGCAGGCAGAAGGTCAAACACAGGGGGTCCAAAAGGGCAACAGTACAGGCAGGGAAAAGGCTAGTATGGTAGTCCGGGAGATCAGGCAATAGGTAGATAACAGGAAATCCGATAGGCTGAAGTACAGGAAGGGAATAGGCAAAAGGCGTCGTTAGTGAGGCAGGCAAAAACTATCATATACGGGAGGAGTAAATCATGGGAAAAACAGAGCTCCGAAAGCCACGCGTCACAAAACAAACAATACCTCACAGTGATGGGGTGCAAAGAACTGAACTAAATAGTGTGTGATAATGACATACAGGTGTGTGAACAGGTGATTAGAATTCAGGTGATTGGAATCTGGAGAGTGAGCTGCGTTCAGGGGATCTAGGTGTTTGGGGTTGTGAGTTGGAAGCAGACGTTACACATGAGACTAATAATATTTGATTTCATTTGATAATCATGATAAGATAAAACTAGAGCCTGCAGGACTTGCTTTGTGGAGTGTGGTGTCAAAAAAGCAGATCATCTCTTTATTACGGACAGCACTCTCCCCATCTTTACAATCATTGAATCTATATGTTTTGAGCATGGCAGTTTACAATCTAAGGTAACACCAAGTCATTTAGTCTCCTCAACTTGTTCAACAGCCACACTATTCATTACCAGATTCAGCTGAGGTCTAGAATTTAGGGAATGATTTGTACCAAATGCAATGCTCTTAATTTTAGAGATGTTCAGGACTATTGTATTACTGGCCACCCATTCCCAAACAGACTGCCACTCTTTGTTAAGGGTTTCAGTGACCTCATTAGCTGCGGTTGCTGATGCATATATGGTTGAATCATCAGCACATGGACACACATGCTTTGTTTAATGCCCGTGGCAGGTTATTGGTAAAAATAGAAAAGAGTAGAGGGCCTAGAGAGCTCCCCTGCGGTACACCACACTTTACATGTTTGACATTAGAGAAGCTTCCATTAGGAATACCCTATTAGATAGAGTTCTATTAGATGGATAGCTCTGAATCCACGATATGGCAGAGGTTGGAAAGCCATAACACATGTTTTCTCAACAACAATAATGTCAAAGGCTACACTGAAAGTACATTACAGCTCCCACAATCTTCTTATCAATTTCTTTCAACCAATCATCAGTCATTTGTGCCAGTGCAGTACATGTTGAGTGCCCTTCTCTATAAACATGCTGAAAGTCTGTTGTTAATTTGTTTACAGTGAAATAGCATTGTATTTGTTCAAACACAATTCTTTCCAACAGTTTGCTAAGAGCTGGCATTAAGCTGATAGGTCTGCTGTTAGAACCAGTAAAGGCCTCTTGGGTAGTGGAATGACTTTGGCTTCCATCCAGGCCTGAGGACAAAGACTTTACTCTAGGCTCAGATTAAAGATATGACAGATAGGAGTGGCCATAGAGTCAGCTACCACCCTCAATAGCTTTCCATCTAAGTTGTCAATGCCAGGAGGTTTGTCACTATTGATCGATAACAATCATGTTTTTAATCACCTCTCCCACACTAATTTTACAAAATTCAAACTTGCAATGCTTTTCTTTCATTATCTGTTTTTTTATACATGGGTAAAATGTCTCACTGTTCGTTGTTGGCATTTCCTGCCTAAGTTTGCCCACTTAAGTGAGAGACATGTCCCTCCAGTGTCCTCCCTGGGCTGACCCTTCACCCCTTCATCTTCTCTCTTCCAGGGCCAAGTCCCCCCAGCCCCCCCTGGAGGAAGAGGACGAGGAGTTTGACGACAGCACTGTCTGCCTGGATACCTGTGAGTACACACACACAGACCTGACCACATGTGAGTACACACACAGACCACATGTGAGTACACACACACAGACCTGTCCACATGTGAGTACACACACACAGACCTGACCACATGTGAGTACACACCTGACCACATGTGAGTACACACACAGACCACATGTGAGTACACACACACAGACCTGTCCACATGTGAGTACACACACACAGACCTGACCACATTTGTGATTGGATAGCTGTGGGTAGAATTTGTACAATTATTGAATAACACCTGCAGCAGTGCACATTTTCTACTTGAACTGTGAAGTTCACAATAGTGTTTGTGTGTGTGTGCGTGCGTGCGTGTGTAACCACAGATAACAGTGACCTGCACTTCAAGGTGTCCCGGGACCGTTACAGCGCGTCATCACTCACCATGGAGAGCTTTGCCTACCTGTGGGCTGGAGGCAGGGCTTCCTACGGAGTAGCTCAGGGCAAGGCCTGCTTTGAGATGAAGGTGAGGAGAGATATCATCATCAACAACACACACACACGTGGTCAATCAATCGATCAAGTTATTATATGAATCCATTTTTACATCAGCAGTTGTCACAAAGTGCTTTACAGATACTCAGCCTAAAACCACTGATGATGATGATGATGGTCTGAAGAACCAGAACATCATGACAAACACACACACGCACACACACACCTCACCCTCTGTGTGTTCTCCCCAGATCATTGAGAAGATCCCAGTGAAACATATCTCCAGTAAAGGCATGGACATCCATGAGGTTCTGGTGGGCTGGTCACTAGCCAATGGAACACTGTTACTGGGTGAGTGAACCATTAGACCAACCAATATAATTCAGTGGACTCCTGATATATGCTCAGGGAAACCCCTGGTGTGTTGTGCTGTTGTATGGTAGCTCCTTGTCTGACTGTGTGTCTGTCTGCTTTGACGTCCTCAGGAGAAGAGGAACACTCGTATGCCTTCTCTGCCAAAGGGAAGAAAACCACCAACTGTGTCACAGAAGACTTCGGAGAGTGCTTCGACGAAAACGATGTCGTCGGATGCCTAATCGTAAAATATTTTAATGATCCCTTTGTTTGTCACATTTCGCTCAAAGAGCTAAATAGACACTTTAGCCAGTTAAAAAATAAACATCAGCTAACAGATTAAACTGCTGCTGCTTTTTCCACTGATGATGATGTTCGTCCTCTCTCCTGCAGAACTTTGAAGGCTCGGAGGTGGAGCTGTCGTTCAGTAAGAACGGTAAGGACCTAGGCGTGGCCTTCAAGGTGGACAAGGCATCTCTGGACGGACGGCCACTCTTCCCTCACGTCCTCTGTCACAACTGTGCTGTAGACTTCAACTTCGGCCAGAGGGAGGCGCCACTGTTCGTCCCACCGGCCGGCTACAGCTTCCTACAGCAGGTCCCTGTGAGCAAGAGGGTCCGAGGCCCCAAGGGGCCCGACACCAAGGATGACTGTGAGGTGAGTGCGTGCTGGTTTTCATGTTATTGAATGCCCATGTGGTGTTTTCATAATTTCCATTTCCAACTCTGTGTCCCACATTTGACGACACATTACTTTGCAGCCATGATTAAAATGTCTCTTACTCTCCCAGGTGATCGTGATGGTAGGCCTGCCTGGCGCTGGGAAGACGGCGTGGGTAACCAAGCACACTCAGGAGCACCCTGGGAAATACAACATCCTGGGAACCAACACCATCCTGGAGAAGATGATGGTGAGTGATGCTGAAAGGGACAGGACAGTTCTACAGTCCAGCTTAAAGGGACAGGACAGTTCTACAGTTCAGCTTAAAGGGACCGGACAGTTCTACAGCTCAGCAGTTCAGCTTAAAGGGACAGGACAGTTCTACAGTTCAGCTTAAAGGGACAGGACAGTTCTACAGTTCAGCAGTTCAGCTTAAAGGGACAGGACAGTTCTATAGTTCAGCAGTTCAGCTTAAAGGGACAGGACAGTTCTACAGTCCAGATTAAAGGGACAGGACAGTTCTACAGCTCAGCAGTTCAGCTTAAAGGGACAGGACAGTTCTACAGTTCAGCAGTTCAGCTTAAAGGGACAGGACAGTTCTACAGTTCAGCAGTTCAGCTGAAAGGGACAGGACAGTTAACCTTAAAGAGGCAGTTCAGCTGAAAGGGACAGGACAGTTCTACAGCTCAGCAGTTCAGCTTAAAGGGACAGGACAGTTCTACAGTTCAGCAGTTCAGCTTAAAGGGACAGTACAGTTCACCTTAAAAAGACACCTCACCTTAAAGAGGCAGTTCAGCTTAAAGGGACAGGACAGTTCACCTTAAAGAGGCAGTTCAGCTGAAAGGGACAGGACAGTTCACCTTAAAGAGGCAGTTCAGCTGAAAGGGACAGGACAGTTCTACAGCTCAGCAGTTCAGCTTAAAGGGACAGGACAGTTCTACAGCTCAGCAGTTCAGCTTAAAGGGACAGGACAGTTCTACAGTTCAGCAGTTCAGCTGAAAGGGACAGGACAGTTCTACAGTTCAGCAGTTCAGCTTAAAGGGACAGGACAGTTCTACAGTTCAGCAGTTCAGCTGAAAGGGACAGGACAGTTCTACAGTTCAGCAGTTCAGCTGAAAGGGACAGGACAGTTCACCTTAAAGAGGCAGTTCAGCTGAAAGGGACAGTACAGTTCACCTTAAAGAGATACCTCACCTTAAAGGGTCAGTTCAGCTGAAAGGGACAGGACAGTTCTACAGTTCAGCAGTTCAGCTGAAAGGGACAGAACAGTTCACCTTAAAGAGGCAGTTCAGCTGAAAGGGACAGTACAGTTAACCTTAAAGAGATACCTCACCTTAAAGGGACAGGACAGTTCTACAGTTCAGCAGTTCAGCTGAAAGGGACAGAACAGTTCACCTTAAAGAGGCAGTTCAGCTGAAAGGGACAGTACAGTTCACCTTAAAGAGGCAGTTCAGCTGAAAGGGACAGTACAGTTCACCTTAAAGAGGCAGTTCAGCTGAAAGGGACAGGACAGTTCACCTTAAAGAGGCAGTTCAGCTGAAAGGGACAGTACAGTTCACCTTAAAGAGATACCTCACCTTAAAGAGGCAGTTCAGCTGAAAGGGACAGAACAGTTCACCTTAAAGAGGCAGTTCAGCTGAAAGGGACAGGACAGTTCACCTTAAAGAGATACCTCACCTTAAAGAGGCAGTTCAGCTGAAAGGGACAGTACAGTTCACCTTAAAGAGATACCTCACCTTAAAGAGGCAGTTCAGCTGAAAGGGACAGAACAGTTCACCTTAAAAAGACAGCTCACCTTAAAGGGTCAGTGCAGTTTGAAGGGACAGTTCACCCCAAAGTCAGATGATTCCGTACCTCAAAATTCTTTATTCTCCTTTGCCAGATCGCCAGTCTGAAACGCCAAATGAAGGACGTCACCAAACTCACCGCCATCTCCCAGCGTGCACCTCTTTTCCTGGGAAAATTCATTGAGATCGCTGCACGCAAAAAACGCAACTACATCCTTGACCAGGTAACCATGGTTACCCACATTGAAGCTTTTGTTTTTATGTATCGGTTCAATTGTTGTTATTTTTGAATATTTAGATGCCTTGTGAACAAACAACATTTGATTAAGTCAGCATCATCATGAGAAACAAATACTACTTGGTTGTAATGAGAATGGAATGATTTCAGTAGGTGTATGGTTGGATATGACTTTAACCCTGGTACCTGTCTCTCTTCTCTCTCTCTCTCTCTCTCTCTCTCTCTCTCTCTCTCTCTCTCTCTCTCTCTCTCTCTTCTCTCTCTGTCTCTCTCTCTCTCTCTCTCTCTCTTTGTCAGACCAATGTGTCGGCCCCGGCCCAGAGGAGGAAGATGTGTCTGTTTGCAGGCTTCCAGAGGAAGGCCGTGGTGGTGTGTCCTACTGACGACGACTACAAGCAGAGGACACAGAAGAAAGCCGAGACGGACGGTAAAGACGTCCCCGAGCACGCCGTACTCAAGATGAAAGGTGAGCTACAACAACCTAGAATACCTGACAGCCATAACACCTGTTACCTGTATCAATAACACATGAGAGCTTACATTACATTTGAGTCCTTTGGCAGACGCTTCTTTCCGGGCTGACTGACTGATTTGTTAGGGGTTGATATATCTGTCTGTTTCCCTCCTGTCCTCCTGTAGGTATCTACACCCTGCCGGAGCCAGGGGATTGCTTCAGTGAGGTGGGCTTCGTGGAGCTGCAGAAGGATGAGGCCTCCAAGCTGCTGGACTTGTACAAGGAGGAGAGTCGCTCCGCACTGCCCCCAGAGAAGAAGGCCAACCAGGGGGGCACGCCGCCCAAGAGAGGGGGCAACCACCGCGGCCGTGGGGGCAGAGGGCAGGGGCAGTGGGGAGGAGGTCAGGGGCAGAGGGGGGGCAGAGGAGGCTTCCAGATCAGAGGCAACTTCAGGGGAGGTGAGCAATGTGTATTTGACTCTGTAAATAACTCTAATACTTGAGGTGTATGTTTGTGTACTTGGTATGTACAATATATATTGATCTGTGTGTTTGTCTCTGCCCAGGCCCAGGACCTCGTGGTGGATTCAGTCGTCCCCCCAGAGGTTTCCTCCCTCCTCCGCCCTTCCGAGGGGGCTTCTCCAACCGGGGCAACTTCAACAGGGGGAGCGGGGGCATGCCCAGCAGGGGGGGTGCACCCAGGGGGGGTCCTGGAAGGGGCAACATGGGGAACATGGGGGGTAATAGGGGAGGCAATATGCACCGAGGCAGCATGACCCGCGGAGGAGGTGGAGGTGGAAGAGGACGTGGGGACAACAGGGGCAATTTCACACAGGTGGGTCACTAGTTACTATACCTGATAGTGTCCTTGACTAGGACTACACCGAGTCTGACTCTATCAGCTAGAGTGGATTGTTGGATTATTTCATTTCTATGTAGTTTTCTGAATATAACAACAACATACAGTACATTTGTATAACCCACCAATCATACTGGAGGTCAGCTGGCAGTCCCAGGTGTCTGATGGCTGTTGTGTTTTCCGCAGAAGTTCAGAGGCAGAGGAGGCAACAATCGCAGCTTCAACAAGAACAGCAACTTTGGCATGAACAAGGCCCAGGCCTTCAACCAGAGCTGGCAGCAGGGGGTATGTACTGCTCCTGATGTAGCTGGACGTAGCGCAGCACAGGCTGGGCAATGTTTGCACCTTAGGACCAATGGAATGGTTCAAAACTCTTACCTTTAACCTCTGTCTTCCATCTTTAGTTCTGGAACCAGAAGCCATGGAGCCAACAGTACCACCCAGGATACTACTGAGCATGTGCGGTAGAGAGACTGACTGACAGCACACAGACACACCCCCTCACTACAAACCCCGTCCACCCCGGCGCATAGGCGTCAACTCCCGTTACGCTCCATTTTACCTTCTCCCCCTCCTCCTTTTTCCTCTCCTCTTCCTTCGTTTTAGGAAGAAAGAGCATTCCACTGCTGAGATGGACTGCCGGTTCTGAGACAAAGACAACAAACGCTTTCTGGGCTCCTTTACTTTCTGCGTTTTGATTTTGTATATTTGTATTGCTTTTACGTTTCAGAGCCGGAGCTCTCAAGCATTCGCCTTCAGAAACTTTGGCTTTCATCCAGCATGTGATGTCTCTTAAAAAACTTTTCAGGGTTCTGTGTTTTTATCTGTAAAGATGTACTTTTTACTACAACGATCATGATGATGATGATAGATATTTCTTTCTGATTTTTTGCTTTATATTATGTTGTTTTATGTTTTTAAGAATCAGGAGAGGCTAGCACTCACTTTAGACACATAGCATTTGTGAGGTGTCGTAATTCTAGTCCTGCTGCAAATACGTTTGTTTCTAGTAAGTAAAGTGAAGTTTAAGCTGTAATAAAAAAATGATATGCTTAAAAATATATATATAAGTGTAATTTAACTAACAGACAGCCCACATAAACACAGGAATGGCTCTCGATGGTGCATCTTACTTGGTATGCGAATCCATATTTTTCCATGTCAAAGGTGTTAGAAAAGCCTTTGATATGAGAAGCACCGTCTCAGATAGAGTAGCTGTCTTGTTAAAATGAATAAAATGTCTTGCTATATCCTGCATCAGTTGCTCATACATCCAATCTAAAGACCAAGGCCGTCCTTCAGTAAGACACTCCTTTATCTATCTTAAGTGGTCACTTACTCAGTACTCCGTACCAGAGCAGATGGGCCATTCCATGAGGCACGTTCAGTAGAGCACAACGTTATCTAACATTCAGATCAGGGATGGGCAACTGAAGGCCCTCGGACCAATTTCAAAATTTGGTTGTTGATCAGCAGTTTATTGTTTGTAATGTCAGTCGCTGATAGTCACTCAATTAGCCCATGTCAGCTAAAATGTTTTAGATTGGTAAATTAGTCTAGCGGCCAGCTGTCTAAAATGTAATCATGGTTGAATTACCTCCCGGAGGGCCCCCGTGGATTTTGTTAGTCAGTCTCACTCAGATATCATATTAAAAACAGCTAATTTTCCTCTCTGCCTCATGGCAAAATGAATAGAATGGCATGAAATCAGTTATAAAATTGCAAAATGTTCTCTACACCCCATGGCTAAATGTGTAGAATGGCACAAATGTGTAAATGTGTAGAATTAGCATCACTCTAGGATAGAACTGTCCTGAATAGAGCTGACATGATTCCTTACACTACGTGTCCGAGAGGCAGGTTTGTTCTACGCAGTATTTTTTTATATCCGATGGGGGTGGGGGTCACAAAAAAGCTGAACTCAGCATGAGGGGCCGCAGTCGCGCCACAGTTCCATTCAAGAAGTAGAACAAAAACCACAGTTTTACATCAATGTGGCTCTCTCCAATAAACAATTCTTGGAAAAATGGGTTTTAACTGCCAACATTAAACATTTCACTCTTGGACTTACATGATCAACCTGGTCCTTAGCAGGTTTGTCTGAGTGAACCCAGCTCAAAGCGCTTAAAGATACTACACAGCAATGTAAAAACATTACTGTGTAGAACAAACCTACCTTTCAGACACTTAGAGTAAGGAATAATGTCCGCTCCATTCATGAGTTCTATCTGCAACGTTCAGTATATTGCATCCTCCTGAACATGACCCTGTTTTCAACACCTCTGATATCCTACTGTTAGCAATAGAACTAGGAGTTCTCACCACCACTGATATCCTACTGTTAGCAATAGAACTAGGAGTTCTCACCACCACTGATATCCTACTGTTAGCAATAGAACTAGGAGTTCTCACCACCACTGATATCCTACTGTTAGCAATAGAACTAGGAGTTCTCACCACCACTGATAGCCTACTGTTAGCAATAGAACTAGGAGTTCTCACCACCACTGATATCCTACTGTTAGAAGTTCTCCTCACCACCACTGATAACCTACTGTTAGCAATAGAACTAGGAGTTCTCGTTCACCACCACTGATAGCCTACTATTAGCAGTAGAACTAGGAGTTCTCACCACCACTGATAACCTACTGTTAGCAATAGAACTAGGAATTTGGCGCTAAAGGCTCAAATTCCTTTTGTAAGGCCTGGAAGGCCCCATATTGACAGTGACACAGTCCAACAAATAGACATGATTTTATTCTACAGTACCATGCTTTAAAGTGCTTAAGATTCCATAGTAATGAAATTTAAGTAATGATTTAAGGCCTTTAGCTGTTTATTGTAAATACTTTTGAAATTAATTTGATTGTAGAACTGTTATAAAAGGTAGTTGTTTTTTTGTGGATTTTTGTTGGTTTTATTTTTTGAACTGTCAAGGTGCATACTTTCATTTACATTTGGAAATCAAATTGTCTTGAATCAGTGCTTTGTGTGAGTTCCACTGGAATATTTAAGCTGGGCTCATTCAGACGAAGCTGCTAAGGACCAGATTGATCATGTAAGTCCAGGAGTGAAATGTTTCAATAGGGGAGCACCCTGTGTATGTTGTGTGTGTGTTTACTGTTTGTCTAATAATTGCATATTGGAGAGAACCACAATGGTATATAACTGTTGTTTTTGTTGTATTTATTGAATTGAACTGTAGATTAGGCCTAAATGTATTTTGGGACCAACACAGTGGAATAACCCTGACTTCTCAGAGAAGCATTTAAATCAGGCTGAAGTAAATGTTACTACTGTCTACGGTTTCAACAGTCGTGTGGTACATAGCCTAGAGTGGGGTGGTGTGTTGAAAGAGTTATTATTGTCAACTCTCATATTTTTACTCGGTGTATAAGCAGTATAAACCGACTGACAAGGCTCATTATTGAAGGTGCCTTCAAAAGAAATTGTTACACCTGGACTTATTCCACATTTTGTTGTGTTACCGCCTGAATTCAAAATGGATGAAATCATTTTTTTAAGCTTACCCATCTACACACAATACCCCATAATGACAAAGTGAAAACATGTTTTTAGAAATGTTTGCAAATGTATTGAAAATGAAATACAGAAAAATCGCATTTAGATAAGTATTCACACCCCTGAGTCAATACTTTGTAGAAGTACCTTTGGCAGTGATTACAGCTGTGAGTCTTTTTATTTATTTATTTATTTTATGTAACCTTTATTTAACTAGGCAAGTCAGTTAAGAAGAAAATCTTACTTACAATGACGGCTTAGCCCCCCGGGCCAAACCCTAACCCGGACGACGCTGGGCCAATTGTGCGCCGCCCTATGGGACTCCCAATCACGGCCGGTTGTAATACAGCCTGGAATCAAACCAGGGTCTGTAGTGATGCCTCTAGCACTGAGATGCAGTGCCTTAGACCGCTGCACCACTTGGGGGCCCCATTTGCCCATTATTCTTTTCAAAATTCTTCAAGCTTTGTCAAATTGGTTGTTGATCATTGCTAGATAACCATTTTCAGATCTTGCCATATATTTTCAAGTAAATTTAAGTCAAAACTGCAACTTGGCCACTCAGGAACATTCACTGTCTTCTTGGTAAGTAACTTCAGTGTAGATTTGGCCTTGTATTTTAGGTTATTGTGCTGCTGAAAGGTGAATTAATCTTCCAGTGTCTGGTGGAAAGCAGACTGAAGCAGGTTTTCCTCTAGGACTTTACCTGTGCTTAGCTACATTCTGTTTATTTTTTTTACCCTGAAAAACTCCCCAGTCCTTAATGATTACAAGCATACCCTTAACATGATGCAGCCACCACTATGCTTGAAAATATGAAGAGTGGTAAACAGTTTGTATTCAGGACAAACATAACACTTTGTATTCAGGACAAATAAAGTGAATTGCTTTGCCACATTTGTTGCAGTATTACTTTAGTGCCTTGTTGCAAACAGGATGCATTTAAATAAATAAAAAATCTGTTCAGGCTTCCTTCTTTTCACGCTCTCAATTAGGTTAGTTTTGTGGAGTAACTACAATGTTGTTGATCCATCCTCAGTTTTCTCTTATCACAGCCATTAAACTCGAACTGTTTTAAAGTCACCATTGGCCTCATGGTGAAATCCCTGAGTGGTTTCCTTCCTCTTCGGCAACTGAGTTAGGAAGGACGCCTGTATCTTTCTAATGACTGTGTGTATTGATACACCATCTGAAGTGTAATTAATAACTTCACCATGCTCAAACGGATATTCAATGTCTGCTTTTTTTATTTTTTACCCTTCTACCAATATGTGCCCTTCTTTGCGAAGCATTAGAAAACCTCCCTGGTCTTTGTGGTTGAATCTGTGTTTGAAATTCACTGCTCGACTGAGGGACAGATAATTGTATGTGTGGTGTACAGAGATGAGGTAGTCATTAAAAAATCACGTTAAACACTATTATTGCACACAGAGTGAGTCCATGCAACTTATTACGTGACTTGTTAAGCAAATTTGTACTCCTGAACTTACTTAGGCTTGCTATAACCAAGGGATTGAATACTTATTGACTCAAGACATTTCAACTTTAAATGTTTAAGTAATTTGTAAACATTTTGAAAAACATAATTCCACTTTGACATTATGGGGTATTGTGAATACTTTCTTAAGGTACTGTGGTATTATGAACCTGGGGTGTATTCGCTAGGAACCAAACAGAAGCAAACAGAACGAAATGGTGAGAGACTTACCGGAATATGTCCAATAGAAACTACAGTTTCCGTTGCAAAACGTTTTCCGTTCGGGGTAAATGTTTTACGTTTTCTGTTTCCAACTTCTGAATACACCCCTGGCCTGACATAACTATGTTGCGTTAGTGTGGCGTAATAGAGAGCAGAGGACCATGGAACCAGGCCAGCCCAACCTAGCTTGACTGTCATGTAAATATCTTCTATTTCTGCTTCCATAGAATCATAAGGCACTATTTTGTTCCCTTTGAATGATATTAGAGTAGAAGGTACCGGTACATTTTATTTATGAGTCATGTCTTTAACGTGTGTTTTAAAATGAGATGAACAACAGAATGGACTGTGGTCACCTTCACAATCAAGTCTAATGCAAGGGCAACATGTCCCTTTTATGTTGTAAAATGTTGTTTTTTTCAACAAACTATTTTATTGCCCATGTCAAATTTTTGTTCTAGGTAGACTTTTATTAAGGAATATGTGTGGCACAAAAAAAGAACACAATTAGAATGATTAAGGATGGCATGCTCTGTAAAACAGCAGGTGATTGAAGTGAGGCTTGCTTGTCTAAGTGCTAGTGGATGGACACATTTCAAGTATTTGGTCTGACTTGTACTGTCTGAGACAATGTTTAGCATTTTGTAACATAGACTAAAACCTGTTTTTTGTTTCTTTCTTTTTTATTCCTTGCTATGTTTTGTATTTTGTTATGAGGAAAAAAATATTAAAATAAGATGGAAAAAAGCTGACCAAATACTTACTTTATTCCTTTTCTCACATTTTGTGGAGGTAAAGTGATAGTGATGCCCTTTTTGAAAGGTATGAATAAAACGGTTCAAAACGTGCGTATGTGTGTTCCACCACTTAAGCAGAGTAGAACATAGGTTCCCAACCAGGGGTACTTGGCCTATCCACGGTGGGTACTTGAGAGGACTCATGAGGCCATAGGCTTACTGCCAAAATACGCATGAGGGGGTACTTCACGCATGAGAGGGTACTCCAGGCAGAGCTAAATTCAGTTGGTGGTACAGTAAGCGAAAAAGGTTGCGAACCATTGGAGTAGAACACTATGTCTAGTAGAGTCACCGCAAGAGGGCGATACAATGTTGTGCGCACTTACCTGACCTCAGGTACCACTGATTCAACCAATGGATCCAACATTGTTTTCAGAATTTAAAAAAATGTAATCCAAAATTAGCTATTATCTTAATTTGTCTACATGAGTAGGTGAAAATCTACTACAAATACTCAGAGATGGGTAGTATTTCTGTTATTTGTATTTGAAATACATATTATAATTACTTCTGAGTATTTTGTGTGTTGTATTACACTGGGCTGAACTACACAACCTGTAATTTGTATTGTCAAAATACAAAATACTTTTCTATTCCATTTCTTTATAGTGGTTCACAATTTTGTTGCCCCCTTTCACCCTACATTGGTATAAAAAATCTGATGGCACTATAATGTAAAAAGAACGTCTGCTAAATTAACTAAATTTATATGTAAAAATGAACAATTGCAAAGAATGCTGAGTATTACTCTAATGAGCTCCGCCCCAAAATAAGGCCAATGACAATTCCCAGTGTGCTTTGCAGTTGTTAATTTTGACATATACATTAACATTTTGGTAATTTAGCAGATGCTCTTATCCAGAGTGACAGAGCATTCAACTAAGGTAGATAAATAACATTATAAACTGGGGGTTCGAGCCCTGAATGCTGATTGGCTGAATGTTGATTGACCAAACGCATGCTTTTCAACCGATCGCTGCCCGCACCCGCCCGCCCGACTAGCATCACTACTCTGTAACGGTTCTGGCTTAGAATATGTGGACAACTACAAATACGTAGGTGTCTGGCTAGACTGTAAACTCTCCTTCCAGACTCATGTTAAACATCTCCAATCCAAAATTAAATCTAAAATCGGCTTCCTATTTCGCAAGCAAAGCCTTCTTCACTCACGCCGCCAAACATACCCCCGTAAAACTGACTATCCTACCGATCCTCGACTTTGGCGATGTCATTTACAAAATAGTTTCCAATACTCTACTCAGCAAACTGGATGCAGTCTATCACAGTGCCATCCGTTTTGTCACCAAAGCCCCTTATACCACCCACCACTGCGACCTGTATGCTCTAGTCGGCTGGCCCTCGCTACATATTCGTCGCCAGACCCACTGGCTCCAGGTCATCTATAAGTCTATGTTAGGTAAAGCTCCGCCTTATCTCAGCTCACTGGTCACGATAACAACACCCACCCATAACACGTGCTCCAGCAAGTATATCTCACTGGTCATCCCCAAAGCCAACACCTCATTTGGCCGCCTCTCCTTCCAGTTCTCTGCTGCCAATGACTGGGACGAATTGCAAAAATCGCTGAAGCTGGAGACTTATATTTCCCTCACTAACTTTAAACATCAGCTATCTGAGCAGCTAACCGATCGCTGCAGCTGTACATAGCCCATCTGTAAATAGCTCACCCAATCTACCTACCTCATCCCCATATTGTTTTTATTTACTTTTCTGCTCTTTTGCACAGCACTATTTCTACTTGCACATCATCATCTGCTATTTATCACTCCAGTGTTCATTTGCTAAACTGTAATTACTTCGCTACTATGGCCTATTTATTGCCTTACCTCCTCATGCCATTTGCACACACCATATATATACTTTTTTTTTGTATTGTGTTATTGACTGTACACTTGTTTATTCCATGTGTAACACTGTGTTGTTGTTGTGTCGCACTGCTTTGCTTTATCTTGCTCAGGTCGCAGTTGTAAATAAGAACTTGTTCTCAACTAGCTTACCTGGTTAAATAAAGGTGAAATAAAATATATACCACAAACCCTCCGGTGTGCCTTAATACTATTATAAACTGGTTACCAATGTAATTAGAGCAGTAAAAATACATGTTTTGTCATACCTGTGGTATACGGTCTCATATGCCCGGCTGTCAGCCAATCAGCATTCAGAGCTCGAACCACCCAGTTTATAATTAAGCAGTAATGCACGAGGGGGTGTGGTATTTGGCCAATATACTACGGCTAAGGGCTGTTCCCACGCACGACGCATCGAACCACCCAATTTATAACATACCGTATACCACGGGTAAGACAAAACATTTATATTTACATTTGCAAAATTATCTTCTATTTTATTTTCATACATTGGTTTTTAGGATATTTTGCAGTTGTATTCTGTCATTGTAATTTATTCCCATCCCTGGAAATATAGTCAAACTAGCTCAAAAGTATCCCACTGTAGAGACTAGCTCAAACTGCAAACCGAAGAATCTGGTTTCCACTAGTTACCACACAGCCACAAATAGCTATATAATAGAAATTCATGAAAACAAAAATGTGATTTTTGGTCTTAATTTAAGATTAGGGTTAGGCATAAATTTATAGGTGTGATTAAAGGTCATTGTTAGGTTTAAAATCACATGTTAAGAAGGGAAATTGTAGAAATAGGCGGGGTTTAGGGCTGTGGTAACTAGTGACGACCGAAGAATATGTGCCCGCCCCGAGCTAGCTACTTCCGCATTGTTGTCACTCCCCCTCCACAGCTACAGTTGACCCTGCTGCATACACGCTTGAAACAACCAACTCATCTGCCATCCCGGGGATTACTTGTCTTTTAAATCCAGTTTGTTTGCAAGCCAACTTGCGCTGTTCTCGTTCTTGCTGCTGTAGGAGTTCTGGCGAGTCCGCAGCCACTGCTGGCCATGGAGCGAGGAAGCGGGTTTTCATTCATGAAGTATGGGACGGCAGCGTCTCTTGCGATGTTTCTGCTGGCGTACTGGTTCCGACCTCCCGGGGAGTCAAGGCTGGATGACCGGCTGGACACGGTGCTGTCCTCCCTGCTGCGGGCTGAAAGCAAAGTGGGGATTAACAACGCCAGACCCAGGGTGGCGATAGGTGAGAATCCTGGATAACCAGCTAGTTAAGCCTAACATCAGTTAGCTAGCTCAATTTAGCCACGTATATTAGTATTATCTCTGGTTTAGGTAACCTTGCTTTGATGCGCAGGAGAGGTGGTGCATTTTGGATGGGGTTCTCTATTGGTATGAAAACTATCTGGTAAAGCAAGCACCACCATCTTTTTATCAAACCATTTTCAAATATTGTGGTTTTATGTAGCTTTAGCTAGCTAGTGAGCCAAATACCATAATAATTAGGGAAGTAGCCTAGCTGGAATGTTTTGTTATCATTGACATTGTCAGTCAGACCCATTTGTTTCTTACTGTTCTTTGTTACATTAACTTGCCAATCCAGTACTGTACAGTAGATGTATTGGGGAAATTTAGTTAGTTGTCGTTGGTTTAGGCCTAACTAGTTTTCCATTAACCAGTGATGAACAGCTATCTGTATAGACCGTCTTTGTGGACTCTGGGGCAACAAGCATGTCTTATCTCTGCATTTAGGCATAAAAACTCCTTTACAGACACTACACACGAGAGAACCCTGAGGTATTTGGAGACTACTGAAGGCATCCAGTTTTGTAACTGTCACGAGTGTTACCAGTTTTTCTGCATTCTGGCCCCAAAAGCCACTGTTAACTTAGTCAGTTATATCTGCACTGTTAACTCAGTCAGTTATCTCTGCAGACACATGGCTAGACTGAGTAAAGGTTGTGGAGATCTGGACAAGAGTCTGGTATCCAAGGAGTAATGGGTCCAAGGAGTAATGTAGAGATTAGAGACAAGATCACATTTTATGGGTCGCAAACACATATTTAGCAGATGTTATTGCGGGTGTAGGAAAAATGCTTGTTTTCCTAGCTCCAGCAGTGCAGTAATATCTATATCACAAAAATACACACATCTAAAAGTAAAATGATGGAATTAAGAAATAGAAATATTAGGATGCGCAATGTTGGAGTCCGGAGTATAAATGTTTGTGTGTGTGTGATGAGACATATAGACATTATGGACAGTATGTGGATTGAATATGTAGTATATCTTCATAATATGTAGGATAGAATAGTATATGTACTGCAATAGTTAAATAGGATGGCATTGACTAGAATACAGTATATACATATGAAATTACTAAAACAGTATGTATGCATTATTAGAGTGACCAGTGTTCCATGTCTATGTACATAGGGCAGCAGCCTCTAAGGTGCAGAGTTGAGTAACAGGGTGGTGGCCGGCTAGTGACAGTGACTAAGTTCAGGAACTGGGTGGAGGCCGGCTAGTGATGGCTATTTAACAGTCTGATTGCCTTTGAGATAGAGGCTGTTTTTCAGTCTCTCGATCCCAGCATTGATGCACCTGTACTGACCTCGCCTTCTGGATGATAGCGGGGTAAACAGGCCGTGGCTCGGGTGTTTGATGCCCTTGGTTTGATGCCCTTGATGATCTTTTTGGCCTTCCTGTGACATCGGGTGCAGTAGGTGTCCTGGAGAGCAGGAAGTGCGCCCCCGGTGATGCGTTGGGCAGACTGCACCACCCTCTGGAGAGCCCTGCTGTTGCGGACGGTCCAGTGCTCGCTAGGCGGTGATACAGCCCAACAGGAATGGGAGACATCATGGCATAGGCCAGACATAACCTCACCCCTCATATACTCAGTATTGCACATCCTCATTTCTCTGAACCTTGAATATAATGCTGTTGCACAACTGTATAATTCAATATCAGTGATTCCTGTACCTTGCACAAGCCTTTTGTTTTACACAGTTAGTTACATGAGTGCAATTACGCTACGTGAGTATACAGGAGTCACTTATGAGTGACTTTGCAGTAATGATTGTGTTTTGACAAGGGGGGGTTGGGGGTTGCTGACATAGTGAGCTCACTGCAGGGATTGGGGACTGTTGTGCAGGGGGCATCGAATTATGTTCCCTCCAAAATACTGTTACCTTCCTCTCTCTGTCTCCAGGTTTGGGGGTTGTGTTGTGATTGTCTACAGTATTAAATACTGTTACCTTCCTCTCTCTGTCTCCAGGTTTAGGGGTTGTGTTGTGATTGTCTACAGTATTAAATACTGTTACCTTCTCCTCTCCCTCCAGGTTTAGGGGTTGTGTTGTGATTGTCTACAGTATTAAATACTGTTACCTTCTCCTCTCCCTCCAGGTTTAGGGGGTTGTGTTGTGATTGTCTACAGTATTAAATACTGTTACCTTCTCCTCTCCCTCCAGGTTTAGGGGTTGTGTTGTGATTGTCTACAGTATTAAATACTGTTACCTTCTCCTCTCCCTCCAGGTTTAGGGGTTGTGTTGTGATTGTCTACAGTATTAAATACTGTTACCTTCTCCTCTCACTCCAGGTTTGGGGGTTGTGTTGTGATTGTCTACAGTATTAAATACTGTTACCTTCTCCTCTCCCTCCAGGTTTAGGGGTTGTGTTGTGATTGTCTACAGTATTAAATACTGTTACCTTCTCCTCTCCCTCCAGGTTTAGGGGTTGTGTTGTGATTGTCTACAGTATTAAATACTGTTACCTTCTCCTCTCCCTCCAGATTTGGGGGTTGTGTTGTGATTGTCTACAGTATTAAATACTGTTACCTTCTCCTCTCCCTCCAGGTTTGGGGGTTGTGTTGTGATTGTCTACAGTATTAAATACTGTTACCTTCTCCTCTCCCTCCAGGTTTAGGGGTTGTGTTGTGATTGTCTACAGTATTAAATACTGTTACCTTCTCTCCCTCCAGGTTTGGGGGGTTGTGTTGTGATTGTCTACAGTATTAAATACTGTTACCTTCTCCTCTCCCTCCAGGTTTAGGGGTTGTGTTGTGATTGTCTACAGTATTAAATACTGTTACCTTCTCCTCTCCCTCCAGGTTTGGGGGGTTGTGTTGTGATTGTCTACAGTATTAAATACTGTTACCTTCTCCTCTCCCTCCAGGTTTGGGGGTTGTGTTGTGATTGTCTACAGTATTAAATACTGTTACCTTCTCCTCTCCCTCCAGGTTTAGGGGTTGTGTTGTGATTGTCTACAGTATTAAATACTGTTACCTTCTCCTCTCCCTCCAGGTTTAGGGGTTGTGTTGTGATTGTCTACAGTATTAAATACTGTTACCTTCTCCTCTCCCTCCAGGTTTAGGGGGTTGTGTTGTGATTGTCTACAGTATTAAATACTGTTACCTTCTCCTCTCCCTCCAGGTTTAGGGGGTTGTGTAGACATTCTCGTGGACGGGGTGAGGTTGCTGAATAAGATCGGCCTGCCACCCACAGACCAGCCTCTCCATCATGACTACATAGAGAACGCTGATCAGCTGGCAGAGAGCTTCGCTTACTTCTTCGTCCCGGGAGCCGCTGCAGAGTGAGTGGCCAAGCACTGCGTGGTGTTAAATAACGAAGAGACGAGGGGGAATATTTCTAGTTGAGGAGCAACATGGTGTTAGCAGGGTACACACTCAGAGTCAAGGTCCTGATACGCTACCACACCTTGTAGACTAAGGCATTCATCATAATTAATAGTCTAACGCCGTTCCTCTCACACCTTCTCATATCAACAATCTTTGGCTTGGACTCCAGTTATCATCCATTTCTGTGCATTAAAAATTCTATCAATAAAATGCAATTGTGTTGGTTGTCCGTAGCTTATGCATGCGCATACCACCGCCACCATGGGGCACTCTGTTCACAACGTTGACATCAGCAAACCGCTCGCGCACACAACGCCATACACGCTGTCTGCCATCTGCCCGGTATAGTTGAAACCGGGATTCATCTGTGAAACGCACATTTCTCCAGCGTGCCAGTGGCCGTTGAAGGTGAGCCAGTGGCCATTGTGCAAACCTGCAGTTTCATCAGCTGTCTGGGTGGCTAGTCCCAGACATTCCCGCAGGTGAAGAACCATGATGTGGAGGTCCTGTGCTGACGTGGTTACACGTACTGCCAAATACTCTAAAATGATATGGAGGTGGCTTATGGAAGATAAATTAACATTAAATTCTCTGGCAACAGCTTTGTTGAACATTCCTGCAGCCAGCATGCCAATTGCACGCTCCCTCAACTTGAGACATCTGTGGCATTGTGTTGTGACAACTGCACATTATAGAGTGGCCTTTTATTATCCTTAGCACAAGGTGCACCTGTGTAATGATCACTACGCTGACAGACACAGCAAACCTTCTTGCCACAGCTCGCATTGATGTGCCATCCTGGATGAGCTGCACTACCTGAGCCACTTGTGTGGGTTGTAGACTCCATCTCATGCTACCACTAGAGTGAAAGCACCGCCAGCATTCAAAAGTGACCAAAACATCAGCCAGGAAGCATAGGAACTGAGAAGTGGTCTGTGGTCACCACCTGCAGAACCACTCCTTTATTGGGGGTGTCTTGCTAATTGCCTATAATTTCCACCTTTTGTCTATTCCATTTGCACAACAGCATGTGAAATTTATTGTCAATCAGTGTTGCTTCCTAAGTGGACAGTTTGATTTCACAGAAGTGTGATTGACTTGGAGTTACATTGTGTTGTTTAAGTGTTCCCTTTATTTTTGTAAACCAACACTGTTTAGCCTCAAAATATGGATAAAACAATAATTTTGATATCATGGATGGTCAGTCCTTGCATCCATAGATCAGTCTAAGTATTTGAGTGGTTACTCCCTCCCCCACCTTTCTCCAGGCCCCTCCCTCAGATTTTTACCAAAACAGAGGCAGGGTGTCCAGTTTAATTGTTCGAAATGTGGATTGACCCAACAAGTAGCTAGCTAGCTGCCAAACATGGCTCTGGTTTTCTCTCAATGCTAGCTCCCTTTTCAGTTGCAGTGTAGCATAGCTATGTGCTCAGTGTGTGGAACTAAGTTGTAATGAAAACAGTCTGAGTTCCTTTCTCACCATGGAGCTGTCAGTCTGTGTATACTGATGCACTGTGGCTTGATGGTACCAGGGTTAGGGGTCACTGACTGACTAATTCTAAATTTCAGGAAGTAAACTGAAATGCCAATTCAATCATTTAAAAAATATATATATAATTCTCAATAAACTGAAAATGAGAAGCTATTTTTTTTTTTTTTTTTTTTAAGGTGAATTTCTTTTCAAATCTCTTCCTGAATTGGGTGACTTCAACTCAAATGACCCCAACCCTGGTTGATACTAATATGTAGAGAAGAGAAAGGCCCAGAGTCATGCAACACAGGTGCTGCCTGGGCTCTACTAACCGTAATCAAACTCTAATCTACCTGATGCTGTGACTCATCCTGTAGGTTAATCTGATTATACTGAGGCCAAGTATGCATCACAAACACACACACACTTCTAGGAAGTTTCTGGGTATAGTTTTGTAATGCTTTTTAAGCAGTGATGTTTCTACCTTCTAACCTTCCCTTTTCTGGTACCTCCCTCCCCCACCTCTTCTCTCAGGCGGTTTGTGATGAACAACACCCTGTTCAGTCAGCTGGTCGAGACATCTCGTGAGTTGCCCGGCAACCGCTGGTCCATAGGTGGCAACGCCCCAGTGATGGCTGGTCGAATGGCAACCGAGGGCTGCGACGTGTTGCTAGGGGGGAGCTTTAGCCCTGACTTCGCTGATGTACTGTCCCAGCACATCACAGGTGTGTACACACACACACACACACATACACATACACATACACACATACAACACACACATGCACACATCAAAGTTACATACCTAATATCTCCCTCCTTGATTCCATCCCCCACCTCTCACCCCTCTCGCTGTTTGTCCAGTTGCAGGTAATGTGGTGGAGGAGCCTGATATCCATCTGATCCTGGAGTACCCATCTGGAGCCACCTGGGGCCAGTACACCGCCCGCAGGGCCAACAGGTGTGTGTCTGCCCAACAGGTGTGTGTGTGTGCGTATCTATGTGTGGACCTACTAGTGATGCATCTTATACTGGTACCCCTGTAATATCACGGTACCAAAACGTCATGATACTTATGATACCAACATTTTAAAATACGTACAAAAAAGATTGCAGTTTTGAAAGTGCAGTAACTACAGTTGACTGTGGTATGTTGGACACAGTAATTGCAGAATAACTGTAGTGTAATGCTGTTGAACTGCAGTTATACTGCACCTAAACTGCAGTTACGCTGCAAAATTACTGCACTAAAAAACCTGCTTCTCTCAGCATCCCCTACCAGCCCTCACGCGCCTGCTTCTCTCAGCATCCCCTACCAGCCCTCACGCGCCTGCTTCTCTCAGCATCCCCTACCAGCCCTCACGCGCCTGCTTCTCTCAGCATCCCCTACCAGCCCTCACTCGCCTGCTTCTCTCAGCATCCCCCACCAGCCCTCACTCACCTGCTTCTCTCAGCATCCCCCACCAGCCCTCACTCACCTGCTTCTCTCAGCATCCCCCACCAACCCTCACTCAGCTGCTTCTCTCAGCATTCCCCACCAGCCCTCACTCAACTGCTTCCCTCAGCATCCCCTACCAGCCCTCACTCAGCTGCTTCTCTCAGCATCCCCCACCAGCCCTCACTCAGCTGCTTCTCTCAGCATCCCCCACCAGCCCACACTCAGCTGCTTCCCTCAGCATCCCCTACCAGCCCACACTCGCCTGCTTCTCTCCGTCTGCTCTTCATGCACGTCTATTCCTCAGTCAGAGTTTGATATATCATTTAGCTGTTATGGCGAGCGGGGATCCAGACCCTCATGAGTCTTCTGTTAGATTTGTACATGTTGTTAAATTGGAGCAGCGAACAATGTTGATACATTGTATCATTTCATGGCCTGTTATAACTGAGAGCACAGACCAGTCTGAGTAGACTGCAAGTTCACTGTCATGCAGCCTCTGAGTGTCAGAGGGGGAAAGGCATGCTTTACAGCAAAGAAATTACTTGTCTCTTGCCTAAACGGTTAAAAGAATATCACTCATATTAACGGAGGGGACGTTTTTTCATTATATCAGGATTCGCACGCATTTGAAATAATTTCACAAACCATGTTTAAAACTAATCACAGGTCGCTCATTTTTGGTTTGATAACAAACAACATTGTTCAGTCATGATACCTAGCTAGCTAACAACCTGGTAACTTGACAGTAGGTTTAGGCACATTTGATTTATACAGGAAGAAAGGAAAAGGGTCTGCTACTCATGAGATGTGCTTCAAAAGGTAGGATTCATATAGAGGCATAAACTATATCAAAAGTCAATTTCTTTCTGCTGCTCCATCAATTCTGTTTGGTGCCCAACATTTTAAAAGTAGGGAGCAGTGTGTGTGTTTGTGGGAGAGTGAGGGTGTTGTGTTTTTATGAGTGAGGGAGACAGTGGATGTCTGTGTTAACTGAAGAGTATAGAAGGTTTCATGCAGTGCTTTCCCCTTACTGACAATGATATGCAGATCATTATGCAGTGCTTTCCCCCTTACTGACAATGATATGCAGATCATTATGCAGTGTTTTCCCCTTACTGACAATGATATGCAGATCATTATGCAGTGCTTTCCCCTTACTGACAATGCCATGCAGATCATTATGCAGTGCTTTCCCCTTACTGACAATGACATGCAGATCATTATGCAGTGCTTTCCCCTTACTGACAATGCCATGCAGATCATTATGCAGTGCTTTCCCCTTACTGACAATGCCATGCAGATCATTATGCAGTGTTTTCCCCCTTACTGACAATGATATGCAGATCATTATGCAGTGTTTTCCCCCTTACTGACAATGATATGCAGATCATTATGCAGTGCTTTCCCCCTTACTGACAATGATATGCAGATCATTATGCAGTGTTTTCCCCCTTACTGACAATGATATGCAGATCATTATGCAGTGCTTTCCCCCTTACTGACAATGATATGCAGATCATTATGCAGTGCTTTCCCCCTTACTGATAATGATATGCAGATCATTATGCCGTGTTTTTCCCTTACTGACAATGACATGCAGATCATTATGCCGTGCTTTCCCCCTTACTGATAATGATATGCAGATCATTATGCAGTGCTTTCCCCCTTACTGATAATGATATGCAGATCATTATGCCGTGTTTTCCCCTTACTGACAATGACATGCAGATCATTATGCCGTGTTTTCCCCTTACTGACAATGACATGCAGATCATTATGCCGTGTTTTCCCCTTACTGACAATGACATGCAGATCATTATGCCGTGTTTTCCCCTTACTGACAATGACATGCAGATCATTATGCCGTGTTTTCCCCTTACTGACAATGACATGCAGATCATTATGCCGTGTTTTCCCCTTACTGACAATGACATGCAGATCATTATGCCGTGTTTTCCCCTTACTGACAATGATATGCAGATCATTATGCCGTGTTTTCCCCTTACTGACAATGACATGCAGATCATTATGCAGTGTTTCCCCTTACTGACAATGATATGCAGATCATTATGCAGTGTTTCCCCCTTACTGACAATGACATGCAGATCATTATGCAGTGTTTCCCCTTACTGATAATGACATGCAGATCATTATGCCGTGCTTTCCCCTTACTGACAATGATATGCAGATCATTATGCCGTGTTTTACCCTTACTGACAATGACATGCAGATCATTATGCCGTGCTTTCCCCTTACTGACAATGATATGCAGATCATTATGCCGTGTTTTACCCTTACTGACAATGACATGCAGATCATTATGCCGTGCTTTCCCCTTACTGACAATGATATGCAGATCATTATGCCGTGTTTTCCCCTTACTGACAATGACATGCAGATCATTATGCCGTGTTTTCCCCTTACTGATAATGATATGCAGATCATTATGCCGTGCTTTCCCCTTACTGATAATGAT
Source organism: Salvelinus namaycush (assembly GCF_016432855.1). Lineage (NCBI taxonomy): Eukaryota > Metazoa > Chordata > Actinopteri > Salmoniformes > Salmonidae > Salvelinus > Salvelinus namaycush. Next base: position 12,271,914 of record NC_052321.1, on the reverse strand, counting down.
ATGCAGATCATTATGCAGTGTTTTTTTCCTTACTGACAATGACATGCAGATCATTATGCCGTGTTTTCCCCTTACTGACAATGACATGCAGATCATTATGCCGTGTTTTCCCCTTACTGACAATGACATGCAGATCATTATGCCGTGTTTTCCCCTTACTGACAATGATATGCAGATCATTATGCCGTGTTTCCCCTTACTGACAATGATATGCAGATCATTATGCAGTGTTTCCCCTTACTGATAATGACATGCAGATCATTATGCCGTGCTTTCCCCTTACTGACAATGATATGCAGATCATTATGCCGTGTTTTACCCTTACTGACAATGACATGCAGATCATTATGCCGTGCTTTCCCCTTACTGACAATGATATGCAGATCATTATGCCGTGTTTTACCCTTACTGACAATGACATGCAGATCATTATGCCGTGCTTTCCCCTTACTGACAATGATATGCAGATCATTATGCCGTGTTTTCCCCTTACTGACAATGACATGCAGATCATTATGCCGTGTTTTCCCCTTACTGATAATGATATGCAGATCATTATGCCGTGCTTTCCCCTTACTGATAATGATATGCAGATCATTATGCAGTGTTTTTTTCCTTACTGACAATGACATGCAGATCATTATGCCGTGTTTTCCCCCTTACTGACAATGATATGCAGATCATTATGCCGTGTTTTCCCCTTACATGCATAATGATCTGCATATCATTGTCAGTATGTCACAGGAGGTTGGTGACACCTTAATTGGGAAGGACGGGCTCGTGGTAATAGCTGTTGCACAATGAGTGAAATGGTATCAAACGCACGGTTTCTATGTGTTTGATGCCATTCCATTTGCGTTGTTCCTTGTTCCAGCTATTATTATGAGCCGTCCTTCCTTCAGCAGCCTCCACTGATGTATTTTCCTCCAGCCAAATTGCAGGTAGGCCTTTGCAAATATGAGCAAATCAGCCATTCTATGCAGTATTCTACTGAACATTGTGACGTTAAATTCAATGTGTTGTATTGAGTAGAAGTGTGAATTTCAATGACATGTTTTTGGAGAATGTTTAGAAAACATGAACAAGCGTTTGGGAGACTGGGTGAACAGGATGTTTAATTTTTCTTACCGGGGTATCGCGATACTACTCGCTCACAGGTCGAAGTGTTTGTTGATTGGCTGTGGCCAATACGCATAGGCTGTCATGGTCAGACCGATGCCGACATGAGGCGCCTAAAAATTGTAGACGAATTTGAATATAGGCTAAACGGCAGTCATGTTTGACAAATATAATTTAGGATCATTATTAGTACACTACATGACCAAAAGTATGTGACACCTGCTCGTCGCACATCTCATGCCGAAATCATGGGCATTAATATGGAGTTCGTCCTCCCCCTTTGCTGCAATAAAAACCTCCACTCTTCTAGGATGATGGAACATTGCTGTGGACACTTGCCTCCATTCAGCCTCGAGCATTAGTGAAGTCGGGCACTGTTGGGTGATTGGGCCTGACTTGCAGTCGGCGTTCCAATTAATCCCAAAGGTGTTCGATTGGGTTGAGGTCAGGGCTCTGTGCAAGCCAGTCAAGTTCTTCCACACTGATCTCGACAAACCATTTCTGTATGGACCTCACTTTTGTGCACTGGGGCATTGTCATGCTGAAACAGGAAAGGGCCTTCCAACTTTGTGGCAACAGTTTGGGGAAGCACATAATCGTCTAGAATGTCATTGTATGTGTTAAGATTTCCCTTCACTGGAACTAAGGGGCCCGAACCATGAAAAACAGCCCCAGACCATTATTCCTCCTCCACCAAACTTTACAGTTGGCACTATGCATTGGGGCAGGTAGTGTTCTCCTGGCATCCGCCAAACCCAGATTCGTCCGTTGGACTGCCAGATGGTGAAGCGTGATTCATCACTCCAGAGAACGCGCTTCCACTGCTCTAAAGTCCAATGGCGGCGAGCTTTACACCACTCCAGCCAACACTTGTCATTGCGCGTGGTGATCTTAGGCTTGTGTGCGGCTGCTCGGCCATGGAAACCCATTTCATGAGGCTCCCGACGGAACAGTACTTGTGCTGAAATTGCTTCCAGGGGCATTTTGGACTCGGTCGAGAGTGTTGAAACCCGAGGATAGACGATTTTTACGTGCTTCAGCACTCGGCAGTCCCGTTCTGTGAGCTCGTGTGGTCTACCACTTCGCGGCTGATCTGTTGTTGCTCTTAGACGTTTCCACTTCACAATAACACACTTACAGTTGACCCAAGCAGCTCTAGCAGGGCAGACATTTGACGAACTGACTTGTTGGAAAGGTGGCATCCTATGACTGTGCCACGTTGAAAGACACTGAGCTCTTCAGTAAGGCTATTCTACTGGCAGTGTTTGACTATGGAGTCACCTCTCAGTAGTGGGTGTGGCTGGAATAGCCGAATCCACTCATTTGAAGGGGTATCCACATACTTTTGTATGTACAGTGCATTCGGAAAGTATTCAGACCCCTTGACTTTTTCCACATTTTGTTACGTTAGTCTTATTCTAAAATTGATTAAATAGTTTTTTTCCCTCATCAATCTACCACAATACCCCATAATGACAAAGCAAAAACTGGTTTTAAGATGTTTTTGCAAATGTATTAAAAATAAAACACTATCACATTTACATAAGTATTCAGACCCTTTACCCTTTACTTTCTTGAAGGACCTTTGGCAGCGATTACAGCCTAGTCTTCTTGGGTATGACACTACAAGCTTGGCACACCTGTATTTGGGGAGTTTCTCCCATTTATTTTCTGCAGATCTCCTTCAGCTCTGTCAGGTTGGATGGGGAGCGTTGCTGCACAGCTTTTTTCAGGTCTCTCCAGAGATGTTCGATCAGGGCTCTGGCTGGGTCACTCAGGGACATTGAGACTTGTCCTGAAGCCACTCCTGCGTTGTCTTGGCTGTGTGCTTAGGGTCGTTGTCCTTTTGGAAGGTGAACCTTCGCTCCATTCTGAGGTCCTGAGCGCTCTGGAGCTCAAGGATCTCTCTGTACTTTGCTCCGTTCATCTTTGCCTCAATCCTGACTAGTCTCCCAGTCCCTGCCACTGAAAAACATCCCCACAAAATGATGCTGCAACCACCATGTTTCACCGTTGGGATGGTGCCATGTTTCCTCCAGACGTGACGCTTGGCATTCAGGCCAAAGAGTTCAATCTTGGTTTCATCAGACCAGAGAATCTTGTTTCTCATGGTCTGAGAGTCCTTTCGGGTGCCTTTTGGCAAACTCCAAGCGGGCTGTCATGTGCCTTTTACTGAGGAGTGGCTTCCGTCTGGCCATCTACCATAAAGGCCTGATTGGTGGAGTGCTGCAGAGATGGTTGTCCTTCTGGAAGGTTCTCCCATCTCCACAGAGGAACTCTGGAGCTCTGTCGAAGTGAACATCGGGTTCTTGGTCTCCTCCCTGACCAAGGCCCTTCTTCCCTGATTGCTCAGTTTGGCCGGGTGGCGAGCTCTAGGAAGAGTCTTGGTGGTTCCAAACTTCTTCCATTTTTAAGAATGAGGCCACTGTGTTCTTGGAGACCTTCAATGCTTCAGACATTTTTTGGTACCCTTCCCCAGATCTGTGCCTCGACATAATCTTGTCTTGGAGCTCTACAGACAATTCCTTTGACCTCATGGCTTGGTTTTTGCTTTGACATGCACTGTCAACTGTGGGACATTATATAGATCGGTGTGTGGACATGATTTGGAAAGGCAATCAATTGAATTTACCACAGGTGAACTCTAATCAAGTTGTAGGAACACCTTAAGGATGATCAATGGGAACAGGATGCACCTGAGTCCAATTTCGAGTATCATAGCAAAGGGTCTGAATACTTATGTAAATAAGGTATTTGTTTTATTTTTTTAATAAAAAAAACAGGAGGTATTCTTTTTCTAAACCAGTTTTCACTTTGTCATTTATGAGATATTGTGTGTAGATTAGTGAGGATTTGAATCCATTTTAGAATAAGGCTGTAACGTAACAAAATGTGGAAAAAGTGAAGGGGTCTGAATACTGTCTATACTTGAGGCAGTGTTCGTTCTGATAGGAGAGAAAGGCCTGTTGCACACTGCAATGTCACCCACCTTGCAATCTGAGCGGAAGCAGTCAACATTTTGAAACTATTGAACCATAAACTTAAGTGTTTAAAATATGGATGTTTTTTTATCATTTTATGAGGTGTGTCTTCCCTTGTTCCAACCATAGGAATGTTAAGGGTATTCTTTTATAAACATTTCCTCATATGCCATTGAAACCAGTATTTCTCTCGTTCTCAACATTCTTTCGATGTCCAGCAGCCAAAGACAGTCATAGTCATATTAACAACCCACGCTTGTTGTTGCGTCTTTAGATCTTCCCTCTTTCTACAATTCTGAAGGATATTTTCATCTGTCATATGAAACCACTTGCATTTGCAGTACACTTTTGAGAACGGTGTTTTCCGGCTAATTGCGCTTTCGAACATTTGTGCTTATAGCCTACTGCCGTGTCGCATTGCTGCGTTTACAATGTGAAGAAATAGTTTATCAACATTCAGCTAAACGTTTTGATCTGTTGCATCAGCCTCATTTGCTTTTTTTGATGTACAGTGGTTTTATAAATGTTTAAAATATTTATTTATTGCACAGAACGACAAGATGACCAATAGAATAGGTGCAATGCATGTAATGCATGTGAGAAGGACCCGATCACATGACGAGCATTGTCTAATAAGAATTGAGATATCTGAGAGCGCCATGTGAGTGAGAGGTGCTTCGGAACTCAGCGATTGGCAGGCGGGAGAAGGGAATTCATTATTATATTCAGCCCAAGGGCACAATGGCCACTTTGGCCGCAAGGCATAGATTCTTTTAGGGAATTATGGCCACACAAGGGCGTCGATGCCGGGAAATTCGAGGCCTAAAGTACCTGTAATATAGTCCATTATGACCGTTGCCTTGTGCCACTAACGTATGTGTGTGTGTGTGCAGGTACATAGTCCACAGCGATGACCATAACCCATACCTAGCGTCACTGGAGGACTTTGAGGATAAGCTGCAGGACTTCCATCCTGACCTGCTTGTGATGGGCGGGCTCCAAATGATGGACAGCTTCCCCTTCCGACAGGGTGAGGGGATACTTCGCCACCTTGTCCGCCACTAAGCTAGGTCTCCAATAGGGAGGCCTGGGCCCGTATCCACAAAGCCTTTGAGTAGGAGTGTTGTTCTAGGATTCATTTTGATCTAAAAGATAAAGCTGATAAGATTACATGGACAGGCGGGGACCTGATCCTGAATCAGCACTCCTACTCTGAGACGCTTTGTGGATACTGGCTCGGAGGTGTTTTCAGAGCAGTGCTGGTTCCCATTGAGTAACAGACTGTTGGTATTTTAGTGGTTTGTGTTGCTGTGAGGGAGATTGAGGGGAGGGTTGTTTTCCAGTGATGTGCAGACTGTTGGTATTAAAGGGGATTAACATGCCTGCCTCTATACAGTAGCTCTGTAGCCTCAGACACACAGGCCACTGGCCCTCAGTCGGCGTGGGAAAGCACATATCGGGAGTGTTTGTGTGTTGCGGTGCATCCAATGTTGTGTCAACAGGCCTTTGTGATGTCAGACTGGTTTAACTACTTTTGCTAATTTATCTTTCGCTCTCTCTTCAGGTGAGAGGAAACACCTGCTCTCTCGGCTGGGCAATCTCCTCTCCTCCTCCTCCCCTCGGACGGGCGTCCATTTTGAGATGGCCAGCTTCGTGGATGAGGGTCTAATGGGGGACCTGCTGCGTCTGGTCCTGCCCAATGCCGACTCCCTGGGGATGAACGAGCAGGAGCTGCCCAACCTGCTCAGCCTGTTGAGGGGCTCTAACGTCACCGTACTCTCTGACCCTAACCCCCGCGTTGCTACCGTCCTCGACCAGATGAGGGAGCTCTACCGCCTGGTCAACCAGCACTACCGCGATGCTAATGAGGATAGCGGCGTGGACGCTAATGCAGCTAGCGCTAAAGGCCGGCCGCTGTCCAGGCTCCACGTGCACACGTTGGCGTTCCAGGCCATGATCGTGACGCGTGGCTCCCAGTGGAAGAACACCATGTCGGCCGTGGCCAAGGCCTCGCTTACCGCCAACCGCCACGTGTGCGGCTCGCCGGACATCGACCCCAGCAAGGCGCGGCTCATCATGGACGAGTCATTCTCTGTGAGCCGGCAGGAGGGCAGCCAGCGGATCCCTCTAGAGGAGACCAGGCCTGTCAGCTGCTGGGACGAGGATGACTATGAGATCTGTGTGGCGCCCAACCTGGTGTGCACAGATGTTTACCAGACTGCAGGGGGAGGGGACAACATCTCTGCTGCAGGACTGGTGCTGCAGATCTGAGCCAACTTTAGGGACCAACGGCTAACACTAACAAAGAGATCCCCTAACATGTGAAGTCTTTTATCATTCTGGTTTTAGGTGTGTTTATTGTGTTGCCGGTGCAATGCAAACGCTGGGTGCAGTGTGTCTGGCAGGGCTGAGCCTACTCCTCTTCTGTGCTTTTAGCTGTCCTCTGCCTCCTCTCCCCCCGTGCTCCTCTTTCTCCTGTCCTCTCTCTGAGCAGTATGACCTGACACATCCACACACACTCATACACTCACTCATTCCATCAGGTGGAGCTCATATCATATGGGACCTATTTCCTCAACCAGGGCCACGTTCCGTAGCCAAATGTTGCAGATAGAAATACCACGAATAGAGCCGACGTGATTCCTTACTCTACATGTCAGAGGCATATTTGTTCTACATAGAAATATGCTATCTGAATATCCAAAATGTTGCGTCCTGCTGAACGCGCCCCCATGTGTTTTTTCCTCTGACGTGTGTGTTAAGGTCCAGACACTGATCACATACACGTGACATATCCACTCCCTGTAGAGCATTACATAAATACATATCTGGTGTCCATAGCTATTCCATTCTGTCCCAGGATATCCAGGCACAAAACAAACATTCCATCAGTTTCACCATTTCAGCCAACAACATTCTATTGTTTTTCCTCAAGGGAACGTTCAATTGTTTTCTCTCAGGGGAAAGCTTTTGTTTGATATCTGACTGTTTTCATGTTAACCTGATTTAGAGCTGGTGGCATATGGGTCTTATCTCATGTGTCTAGCTAAGCAGTAGAAAAGGGAATTTAAATGTGTTAGCTCAGTGTTGCGTGATGATTCTTCCTCAGTCTGTCCTGTACACATAATGCATTGTAATGTTGTCTTCAATCATTACATAGTATTCAGACTGATGACAACCACAGGGAGTGTTTCTCTGTTATGTCTGTAATGTGAAAGAGAAACTTTTTTACCTTTTAACATGATCATGTATTCTTCTCATAACCTCCTCACTCTCCGTATACTGCCTGCATCCTATCATATCATTGAGTCATACACACATTAGGCGCTTAAGTTGTGTGTTTGAATGATTATTGCATGGGCCACATACAAGGCGCTTTGGATAAAAGCATCTGCAAATTAAGTATGATATCAGCCAAACAAGTTTGTGTCATTTAGATGTACTCTCTGCAGAACAGCCCATATGATTTCTTTACCTTGGCATATGATCTCTTTACTGTGGCATATGATCTCTTTACTTTGGCATATGATCTCTTTACCTGGGCCCATATTCATAAATCTTCTCGGAGTAGGAGTAATTATCTAGGATCAGTTATCTTTTAGCTCATAGGCAATTGATTAAGTTTACATGGACCTGATCCTAGATCAGCACTACTAGTATGGAACTCCTTATGAATACAGGCCCTGTTCTGAAGGGAGACTGGGTGCATCCTAACAGTCTAAGTGGCTTTCTCTCCTTGTTTCCTTTATTTAATTGGCACTGATCAGAAAGAACTACATCTATCCCCAATCATATAAGTTGAGATGAGTGCAGATGGAAGGGAGGAAGCCGCTGTGTACTACTGACATGCAGCATGAAGCCTGTAGGCTTGACAGGGTTCCTCCACTGTCCTCTTAAGGCGGCTGCATTTATTTCCAGACAGAACACCATGCCACTCCAAGCTGAGTCCACCCCTCTGGGTGACTGACGTGCGTGTGTTCCTGCTTCTCGGCAACTGCTTGTACACACCCATGCTGTGTGTGCGTATGTATTTGCGTGAGTGTCCATGCTTTCAGAATATATTTGCGCGAGTGAATGAATGTGTGTGTTCCTCTGGCCAGCTGATGTAATTGTTGTCTCAGGGATTAGCTGACCTGTGCTGTTAAGGTGTGGAATATCTGGGTCCTGCTTTCTGGAGGCTAGACACTTCCAGATGGATCGCAGTACATGGAAGGAAGGATGGCTCATGGCCAGGTGAATTGGTTTGTTCTGAGTGACTTGGGCGAAATAAAGAAAAACACATTCCATCTTCTGGTGTCTATCCTGTCTGTTATTTACAGAAAGTTACTTTCAGCTCATCCAAGCCATGTCTGAAATTGTCAAACCCACAATGAGGACACACTTAAAGGGTAGACCCTTTTCATTGGTGTGTTGAAAGATACTGAGCCATTATTGAATGACATTTTCTAGATTTGTGAAATTAATGCTATTTGGCGACATCTGCTGTTCTGATTGTTGGGAATTTATTCAAGCTGCCGTCAATCAAAATCAACATAGGTCACTACTTTTCAAATGTTTAGTTGTTTACATGGTTACACAAATACTCCCGAGTCGATATTCACGTAATAAGGAATACCCCTCGACCACGCCCGCAAATTGGGGATAAAACATTTTCAATTGACCCCCATTGTAAAAGAGACAACTTTTTTGTAATACTGAAATAACAAAACATGCCGAAAGCTGATTTGTTGTTCAATGTAATGTTACACTGAACAAAAAATATAAACGCAACTTGCAAAATTTTCAAAGATTATACTGAGCTACAGTTCACATAAGGAAATCAGTCAATTGAAATAAATGAATTAGGCCCTAATCTATGGATGTCACATGACTGGGAATAGAGATATGCATCTGTTAGACACAGACGCCTTTTAAAACAGGTCGGGGTGTGGATCAGAAAACCAGTCAGTATCTGGTGGGACCACCATTTGCCTCATGCAGGCGCCACATCTTCGCATAGAGTTGATCAGGCTGTTGGTCCACTCCTCTCCCATAGGGTGGCCCACAATTGGCCCAGTGTCGTCCGGGTTATGGGTTGGCCTGCGTAGGCCGTCATTGTAAATAAGAATTTGTTCTTAGCTGACTTGCCTAGATAAATAAACAATTCAATGGTGGTGCGAATTTGCTGGATAGCCCTGCTGGAAAATCCAGTTTAGAACCGTAGCGGTGCGTTGTACAATCACTGGCATAGCTCCCCCTCCCCTCATGCCGTGTGACCGTGATATATAGGCCTAAAGGCCGGGACAATAAGAAGACACAGTGGCAGAATGAATTCAACTATACCTTTGTTTTATTTTATTTAACTAGGCAAGTCGGTTCAGAACAAAATCTTATTTTACAATGACGGCTTACCCCCCCCGACCAAACCCTCCCCTAACCTAGACGACCCTAGGCCAATTGTGCGCCGCCCTATGGGACTCCAGATCACGGCCGGTTGTGATACAGCCCGGGATCGAACCAGGTGATGCCTCTAGCACTGAGATGCAGTGCCTTAGACCGCTGTGCCACTTGGATAGCAACCTCTGTCCAGTGAAGTCCACAAAGCATATTGCATGTACAGCAACAGACAGTTACATGACCTACAGCATGGTCAAGCAAGTTCATGTTGACGACATTTTCGGACTACTAAACAACTATTGATTTAGAACCATGGAGAGTTACTGTAAGTCGCAAAGAAAACAGGAGCTGCCTCCACTATTCCAGCATCATTTCAACTTCAAATCACCTCTGCTTAGTCTAATACAGTAACAACTAAAAGATACCAAAAACGATTTAGTCCAATCAACGTCAACTAAATATGATGTGGGTGTCCATGTTTCTGATTTCTGTGTGCAAGTAGAAAAACATGTTGACTCACGAAACAGTCTATCACTCTGTCATACAGTACACGCTTTTATTATTTGTTGTCCTAGGCTACCTGGTTAAAATTCTTGCTGGCTAGCCTAACTTCCAATCATGGGCAACGTTAGCTAGTTAACATTAGCCTCCTACATCTAATTTCCATCCTCCCGAGCCAGGGGCACAACAATGTATGAATTAATGGTTGGATCAGAATCGCTATTATAATCATTGGCCAGTATGGATCCCTATCTCCATCCATCGCTAATTTTAGGAAAGGGACAATTTTAGATAGCTGGCTAGCTAGCCACCGGAGGACAACAACACAACAATTTAAGTTTTTCTGTCAATGATGTATGCTCTCAATGGGATTTGATCGGAACGACGCCAAATCCAAGCTGGCTTCCCTTGACAATTTTTTTGGGTGTGCCAGGACCATTCACATTTGAGCTTGCTCAGTTTAGCTCAACAATGATTGGCACATTTTTTTATACTTTTTTTAATCAAGGGAGGCCAGATGCTCGCTGGCTTCCCTTGCCTTCAACGCTACGGCCGGCAACAATGTCACACTCGTTTGGACCAAACAGCACCAGATAGATGGCCTACACATAGAGACAGAGGGGCGCTGTTTTGCTCGCTCAGATGCTTTCTCCTGTGAGATACATCAAATCAAACAATATTTGTCACATGCGCCGAATACAACAGGTGTAGACTTTACAGTGAAATGCTTACTTACAAGCCCCTAACCAACAGTGCAGTTCAAGAAATAGAGTTAAGAAAATATTTACTAAATAAACTAAAGTTTAAAAAAAATTAAAAGTTACACAATAAAATAACAATAACCAGGCTATATACAGGTTAATGTATACATTAAGTCTCTTGCGAATTGAAGGAAAAGTATCTATTCTAGGTATTCTATTGTTTACAAGAATATTTACAAAGTCTGATTGTTGTGGCTATGAATCTTAGATGTCAAATTATCCACTTCATGCTTGAGTGAATGTTGACTGCATTGTACACGCTTGGCAAACAGTCTTGGAGAGGAGGGGTAGGATTACCTGATATATACTACAGGTGAGTCTTGGAGAGGAGGGGTAGGATTACCTGGTATATACTACAGGTGAGTCTTGGAGAGGAGGGGTAGGATTACCTGGAATACAGTACAGGTGAGTCTTGGAGAGGAGGGGTAGGATTACCTGATATATACTACAGGTGAGTCTTGGAGAGGAGGGGTAGGATTATACCTGGTATATACTACAGGTGAGTCTTGGAGAGGAGGGGTAGGATTATACCTGGTATATACTACAGGTGAGTCTTGGAGAGGAGGGGTAGGATTACCTGGCATACAGTACAAGTGAGTCTTGGAGAGGAGGGGTAGGATTATACCTTGTATATACTACAGGTGAGTCTTGGGTAGGATTACCTGGCATACAGTACAGGTGAGTCTTGGCGAGGAGGGGTAGGATTACCTGATATATACTACAGGTGAGTCTTGGTATATACTACAGGTGAGTCTTGGAGGAGGGGTAGGATTACCTGGTATATACTACAGGTGAGTCTTAGAGGGGTAGGATTACCTGGTATATACTACAGGTGAGTCTTGGAGGAGGGGTAGGATTACCTGGCATACAGTATAGGTGAGTCTTGGAGAGGAGGGGTAGGATTACCTGGTATATACTACAGGTCAATCTTGGTATATACTACAGGTGAGTCTTGGAGAGGAGGGGTAGGATTACCTGATATGCAGTACAGGTGAGTCTTGGAAAGGAGGGGTAGGATTACCTGATATATACTACAGGTGAGTCTTGGAGGGGAGGGGTAGGATTACCTGGTATATACTACAGGTGAATCTTGGTATATACTACAGGTGAGTCTTGGAGAGGAGGGGTAGGATTACCTGGTATATACTACAGGTGAATCTTGGTATATACTACAGGTGAGTCTTGGAGAGGAGGGGTAGGATTACCTGATATATACTACAGGTGAGTCTTGGAGAGGAGGGGTAGGATTACCTGGTATATACTACAGGTGAGTCTTGGTATATACTACAGGTGAGTCTTGGAGGGGTAGGATTACCTGGTATATACTACAGGTGAGTCTTGGAGGGGTAGGATTACCTGGTATATACTACAGGTGAGTCTTGGAGGAGGGGTAGGATTACCTGGTATATACTACAGGTGAGTCTTGGAGAGGAGGGGTAGGATTACCTGGTATACAGTACAGGTGAGTCTTGGAGAGGAGGGGTAGGATTACCTGGTATATACTATAGGTGAGTCTTGGAGAGGAGGGGTAGGATTACCTGGCATACAGTATAGGTGAGTCTTGGAGAGGAGGGGTAGGATTACCTGGTATATACTACAGGTGAGTCTTGGTATATACTACAGGTGAGTCTTGGAGAGGAGGGGTAGGATTACCTGGTATATACTACAGGTGAGTCTTGGAGGGGTAGGATTACCTGGTATATACTACAGGTGAATCTTGGTATATACTACAGGTGAGTCTTGGAGAGGAGGGGTAGGATTACCTGGTATATACTACAGGTGAATCTTGGTATATACTACAGGTGAGTCTTGGAGAGGAGGGGTAGGATTACCTGATATATACTACAGGTGAGTCTTGGAGAGGAGGGGTAGGATTACCTGGTATATACTACAGGTGAGTCTTGGTATATACTACAGGTGAGTCTTGGAGGGGTAGGATTACCTGGTATATACTACAGGTGAGTCTTGGAGGGGTAGGATTACCTGGTATATACTACAGGTGAGTCTTGGAGGAGGGGTAGGATTACCTGGTATATACTACAGGTGAGTCTTGGAGAGGAGGGGTAGGATTACCTGGTATACAGTACAGGTGAGTCTTGGAGAGGAGGGGTAGGATTACCTGGTATATACTATAGGTGAGTCTTGGAGAGGAGGGGTAGGATTACCTGGCATACAGTATAGGTGAGTCTTGGAGAGGAGGGGTAGGATTACCTGGTATATACTACAGGTGAGTCTTGGTATATACTACAGGTGAGTCTTGGAGAGGAGGGGTAGGATTACCTGGTATATACTACAGGTGAGTCTTGGAGGGGTAGGATTACCTGGTATATACTACAGGTGAATCTTGGTATATACTACAGGTGAGTCTTGGAGAGGAGGGGTAGGATTACCTGGTATATACTACAGGTGAATCTTGGTATATACTACAGGTGAGTCTTGGAGAGGAGGGGTAGGATTACCTGATATATACTACAGGTGAGTCTTGGAGAGGAGGGGTAGGATTACCTGGTATATACTACAGGTGAGTCTTGGTATATACTACAGGTGAGTCTTGGAGGGGTAGGATTACCTGGTATATACTACAGGTGAGTCTTGGAGGGGTAGGATTACCTGGTATATACTACAGGTGAGTCTTGGAGGAGGGGTAGGATTACCTGGTATATACTACAGGTGAGTCTTGGAGAGGAGGGGTAGGATTACCTGGTATACAGTACAGGTGAGTCTTGGAGAGGAGGGGTAGGATTACCTGGTATATACTATAGGTGAGTCTTGGAGAGGAGGGGTAGGATTACCTGGCATACAGTATAGGTGAGTCTTGGAGAGGAGGGGTAGGATTACCTGGTATATACTACAGGTGAGTCTTGGTATATACTACAGGTGAGTCTTGGAGAGGAGGGGTAGGATTACCTGGTATATACTACAGGTGAGTCTTGGAGGGGTAGGATTACCTGGTATATACTACAGGTGAGTCTTGGAGAGGAGGGGTAGGATTACCTGATATATACTACAGGTGAGTCTTAGAGAGGAGGGGTAGGATTACCTGGTATATACTACAGGTGAGTCTTGGTATATACTACAGGTGAGTCTTGGAGAGGAGGGGTAGGATTACCTGGTATATACTACAGGTGAGTCTTGGAGGGGTAGGATTACCTGGTATATACTACAGGTGAGTCTTGGAGGAGGGGTAGGATTACCTGGTATATACTACAGGTGAGTCTTGGAGAGGAGGGGTAGGATTACCTGGTATACAGTACAGGTGAGTCTTGGAGAGGAGGGGTAGGATTACCTCGTATATACTATAGGTGAGTCTTGATATATACTACAGGTGAGTCTTGGAAAGGAGGGGTAGGATTACCTGGTATAGTGCAGGAGACAATGTCATGGTTATCCAAATCTAGGGACAGGCCCGCTGGCCAAAAACTGGTTGAAAAAATATATGTGATGACATTGAATCAACGTGGAAAACTAGTTAGATTTGCAAAAAGTAATCAACGTAAGGTCATTTAATATTTTTTTCTCCCAACTTTTAACCTAAATCCAATGACGGTAAATATTTCTTTGTTGATTTCACGCCAGTTGACAACTCAATCAAATGTAAATCAAAACTACACGTAAAAATACTTACCTAATGGACAATGTTCAGTTAATGTTGGTTTGCCTGTTGAATATTAGGGGAGACAGTCCTTTCTTCTTGGTCCAAAATACTCCTGATGAAGTCCCTGATGAAATGATGTTCACTGAAGTAGTTTAAACCTATATGATTATGTTTTACAGATCCTTATTGCTTCTACATCTGCATTGCTTGCTGTTTGGGGGTTTAGGCTGGGTTTCTGTATAGCACTTTGTGACATCTGCTGATGTAAGAAGGGCTTTATAAATACATTTGATTGATTGATTCATATTGGAGAGGGGGTTTTCATCCAAATGGTTGAAAAGAAATTCTGCAAATCAGAGATTCCATGTTTGTGTAACAATTATCAACTTCCATCTGGGGTTCAGCGAGGGAAAAGCCTTCCCCACATTAAAAGCAGCTCCAAAACCTCCCCTGACTCCGAAGAAATATGAGGCCTTGAAAGATAATTATAATTACACCATATGTCTATACTCTTTTTTTGTATTGCAAGCTAGACTTTATTTAACTAGGCAAGTCAGTTAAGAACACATTCTTATTTACAATGACGGCCTACCAAAAGGCAAAAGGCCTCCTGTGGGGACGGGCGCTGGAATAAAAAATAATAATAATACAAAAACTAAAATATATATATATGTATAGGTGTGGGAAATGTGATGACCATGTGTCCAAGTAGGCTACACGTAGTTACTGTGTGTGTGGAAAACATTTAACTTGTTTAACTAGTGTAGTCCGTTTGTAACTTCACTCTCTGTAGCTGTACAGTCGTGGCCAAAAGTTTTGAGAATGACACAAATATGAGTTTTCAGAAAGTCTGCTGCCTCAGTTGGTATGATGGCAATTAGCATATACTCCAGAATGTTATGAAGAGTGATCAGATGAATTGCAAAGTCCCTCTTTGCCATGCAAATGAACTGAATCCCCCAAAAACATTTCCACTGCATTTCAGCCCTGCCACAAAAGGACCAGCTGACATCATGTCAGTGATTCTCTCGTTAACACAGGTGTGAGTGTTGACGAGGACAAGGCTGGAGATCACTCTGTCATGCTGATTGAGTTCGAATAACAGACTGGAAGCTTCAAAAGGAGGGTGGTGCTTGGAATCATTGTTCTTCCTCTGTCAACCATTGTTACCTGCAAGGAAACACATGCCGTCATCATTGCTTTGCACAAAAAGGGCTTCACAGGCAAGGAAATATTGCTGCCAGTAAGATTGCACCTAAATCAACCATTTATCGGATCATCAAGAACTTCAAGGAGAGCGGTTCAATTGTTGTGAAGAAGGCTTCAGGGCGCCCAAGAAAGTCCAGCAAGCGCCAGAACCGTCTTCTAAAGTTGATTCAGCTGCGGGATCAGGGCACCACCAGTACAGAGCTTGCTCAGGAATGGCAGCAGGCAGGTGTGAGTGCATCTGCACGCACAGTGAGGTGAAGAATTTTGGAGGATGGCCTGGTGTCAAGAAGGGCAGCAAAGAAGCCACTTCTCTCCAGGGACAACATCAGGGACAGACTGATATTCTGCAAAGGGTACAGGGATTGGACTGCTGAGGACTGGGGTAAAGTAATTTTCTCTGATGAATCCCCTTTCCGATTGTTTAGGGCATCCGGAAAAAAGCTTGTCCGGAGAAGACAAGGTGAGCGCTACCATCAGTCCTGTGTCATGCCAACAGTAAAGCATCCTGAGACCATTCATGTGTGGGGTTGCTTCTCAGCCAAGGGAGTGGACTCACTCACAATTTTGCCTAAGAACACAGCCATGAATAAAGAATGGTACCAACACATCCTCCGAGAGTAACTTCTCCCAACCATCAGGGACAGTTTGGTGACAAACAATGCCTTTTCCAGCATGATGGAGCACCTTGCCATAAGGCAAAAGTGATAACTAAGTGGCTCGGGGAACAAAACATCTATATTTTGGGTCCATGGCCCGGAAACTCCCCAGACCTTAATCCCATTGTGAATTTGTGGTCAATCTTCAAGAGGCGGGTGGACAAACAAAACCCCACAAATTTTGACAAACTCCAAGCATTGATTATGCAAGACTGGGCTGCCATCAGTCAGGATGTGGCCCAGAAGTTAATTGACAGCATGCCAGGGCGGATTACAGAGGTCTTGAAAAAGAAGGGTCAACACTGCAAATATTGACTCTGCATCAACTTCATGTAATTGTCAATAAAAGCCTTTGACACTTATGAAATGCTTGTAATTATACTTCAGTATTCCATAGTAACATCTGACAAAAATATCTAAAGACACTGAAGCAGCAAACTGTGAAAATTAATATTTGTGTTATTCTCAAAACTTTTGGCCACGACTGTACAGCCCGTTTGATTATGTTGTTCTTGGCTAGCTTCGTGTTCCTTCGGTAGCTACATAGCACTCAGTCACACCATCATGAAAAGACGCCTCACAATGTTACGTTTTTCTAAGTAGTGAGAATGCTAGGGAGCAGGCAATGTTGAAAAGTAATCATTAGACATGTTGTACTTTTCTTAAATGTAGTTTTGTAATTGATTTTTTAAAAGTAGACAAGAAAATAGCGTTTGAAAAAGGTCAAGTTTTTGCTTTTGGCCAATGCAGTAAAGTAGGTAACCACAGGTTGTTTCCCCCGACAGGGCCAAGTACCCCTGACTGCAGTGTGCAATTCGGCTTCTCGGCAGGGCCGCGGAGTTCTATCTAATAGCGACCGGAACTTTCAGAAAGTGGCACGGCAACTGAAACCAAGCAACAGATGCCATGGATTTTTCAATTAAACACATCCGCGCGAGCATAACTATATGTAACTTATTTCAGATTCTTTACTCTCTTTTTTTCAAACTGAGTTTCTGTCCGCATCTTGCATGCCGCAGCTCTCACGACTTTTGCTCGAGCATAGAATGCAACGCCGTGAGAGCGGATATTATGCCCGCGCTCTGAGGCTCGCTGTTTCCGGACTAGCTCAGCCGAATGCCCGGTCTCCAACTGATGCCAGCCTCGATGATCATGCTGATAACACCGTTACACTGGTATGCCATGAAGGTAATTGCTTGGTTCAGGAATGGATATCCAGTACCAGTCAAAAGTTTGGACACACCTACTCATTCCAGGGTTTTCTTAATTTATTTTGCTATTTTCTACATTGTAGAATAGTAGTGAAGACATCAACACTATGACATAACACATATGAAATCATGTTGTAACCAAAAAAAAAGTTAAACAAATCAAAATGTATTTGAGATTCTTCAAAGTTGCCACCCTTTGCCTTGATGACAGCT
This sequence comes from Salvelinus namaycush, assembly GCF_016432855.1. Lineage (NCBI taxonomy): Eukaryota > Metazoa > Chordata > Actinopteri > Salmoniformes > Salmonidae > Salvelinus > Salvelinus namaycush. Next base: position 12,254,292 of record NC_052321.1, on the reverse strand, counting down.
TTGCTGCACAGAGTTCAAGTAACAGACACATCTCAACATCAACTGTTCAGAGGAGACTGCTTGAATCAGGCCTTCATGGTTGAATTGCTGCAAAGAAACCACTACTAAAATAAACCAAGAAGAAGAAGAGACTTGCTTGGGCCAAGAAACATGAGCAATGAACATTAGACCGGTGGAAATCTATCCTTTGGTCTGATGAGTCCAAATGTGAGATTTTTGGTTCCAACCACCGTGTCTTTGTGAGACACAGAGTAGGTGAACGGATGATCTCTGCATGTGTGGTTCCCACCGTGAAGCATGGAGGAAGAGGTGTGATGGTGTGGGGGTGCTTTGCTGGTGACACAGGGATTTATTTAGAATTCAAGGCACACTTAACCAGCATGTCTGCCACAGCATTCTGCAGTGATACGCCATCCCATCTGGTTTGCGCTTAGTAGGACTATCATTTGTTTTTCAACAGGACAATGACCTTAAACACACCTCCAGGCTGTGTAAGGGCTATTTGACCAAGAAGGAGAGTGATGGTTTGCTGCATCAGATGACCTGGCCTCCACAATCACCCGACCTCAACCCAATTGAGATGGTTTGGGATGAGTTGGACCGCAGAGGGAAGGAAAATCAGCCAACAAGTGCTCAGCATATGTGGAAACTCCAAGACTGTTGGAAAAGCATTCCTCATGAAGCTGGTTGGGAGAATGCCAAGAGTGTGTAAAGCTGTCATCAAGGCAAAGGGTGGCTACTTTGAATAATCTAAAATCATTTTGATTTGTTTAACACTTTTTGGGCTATTGCATTATTCCATATGTGTTATTTCATAGTTTTGATGTCTTCACTATTATTCTACAATGTAGACTGGTACTGTATATATCCTATATATATCCTATATAATAATTTATAGAACTACCTGGCTACTACCAATGTCAAGGAGCCTGTTTGAGGTGATAATGATTTTAGGGAAAAGGGGGTACCTAGTCAGTTGTCCAACTAAAATGTGTCTTCCGCATTTAACCCAACCCCTCTGAATCAGAGAGGTGCGGGGGGCTGCCTTAATCGACATCCACGTCTTCGGCTCCCGGGGAACAGTGGGTTAACTGCCTTGCTCAGGGGCAGAATGACAGATTTTTACCTTGTCAGCTCAGAGATTCGATCCAGCATCCTTACGGTTACTAGTCCAACACTCTAACCACTAGGCTACCTGCCACCCCTACACTCTAACCACTAGGCTACCTGCTGCCCTTACACTCTAACCACTAGGCTACCTGCCGCCCCTACACTCTAACCACTAGGCAGGCTATTTCTCAGTGTTAAATTTGACCATATTGACTACAATGATTAGTTGTTTCCCTTTTCAAGGAAAATTAACATAAACGATTCCAAAGTTTATTATGCAACTATGATTGACTGGATTTATTGGTGGTTGAACTGTTGTCCCTCACAGATGGGCCTAGTGCCCAGGGTCTACCCACCCCAGGGCAGTTCTGATGGGGACACCAACCCCCACACACCAGGCATGGCCCTGGGGTGCCCCAGAACCTCCCGTCCTCGCCCATGGACCCCCATAGGTAGGACCAGGCTGAATCCGCAGAGGCAGAATTTCCTGAAAGTAGCCTACTCACTTGTGATTTTAAACATCATCAAATCTGTGTGTGCTGTGGTCCCACCCTTCTGTAGGTGTCTGTTGTGCAACAGGGACGTACAGCAGGAGGGACCACAATGGAGCTACAGTCAGCATCAGTGGATCCATGCACACCTCCACCCACCCTGCCTCTGCCCTTAGCCCTGCTTCTGCCCAACCAGCCCCTACCCCTGCATATCTCAACCCAGCCTGCCCCAGGCAGCCCTTGCCCCTACGCCTGACTTTGTAACTTTGTTAATTTGGAAATACTTCATTTATTTTACTTTGTGTCAGTTACACATACATTTTCTTTTAAAGCTTGGTTCCATTAAAAACTGTTTGTCTGCACTCTTTCAGCAGTATGGCATGTGTGTGTATCGAGAGAGTGTGTAACTAGAGAGAGATGGAGAGATCTGGAGAGCCCCTTTGTTGTCTGTCTGTACCCTGCAGTGGTGGGACCAAGTCATTGTTTTGCAAGTCACAAGTAAGTCTCAAGTCTTAGCACTCAAGTCCCAAGTCAAGTCTCAAGTCAAGACCGCCAAGTATCAAGTCAAGTCTCAAGTCCTAAACTTTGAGTTTCGAGTCCTAAACAAGTCATAATGTGCTCTTCACCAAATGTAATACCATTTCATATTTTTAACAAGAGTAATAGTATATTACATTTACGCAAATCATGAATGCTTTTAAAAATATCTATATATTTATTACTTTCCAAATAAACATTATATTTCCATTGAAATACATGGGTAGCCATGAGAAAGACACCCCCCCCACAATAGTGATCGACTATCGAGGATCTATATGGGTACAATCGGGCGATGTATGCTTGTACACAATCGCCCAACCTTAACACACACACTCTCTGTGTGGTTACAGTAGGCTAATGTATGTCAATGGTTTTAGGAACAGCAGTAACATCAGGCAGGATTTAGGCTACCTACTGTAGCCAGTTGTAGCTCAATCTTGGGTGCAATGATCACGTTCCCGTACTGACTGACTGTGTGGAGGCTCATTGATTTAACTTTACGTTAGCCTACATGATACACCAGTAAAGTAATAAAATATATAGCTGTCGGCTATATTAGCCACGACTTACCGTTCTTTGTGCAGCTTCAAATGTCGAACAAAGTTGGAAATTGTTGCGCCTCCGTCTGTAATTTTCTTCCTGCATGTTTTGGAAGTTGCAATCCATTTTTTGTTGATACAGCATCGTCTTTATATCCGAAAATAATAATTTTGGGTATCATCTTTCCAAGGGCTCCATCTGACTTCCCCCGCCAACGTTCCTCTGCACTGCCACGCACAACTTTTTCTCAGCTGGCACAATTTGATTGGCTGCTGTCCGATTCAAACTTTAATCCGTTAAATGAAGAGTTGATGCGCTGCACACTTTTTTAAATAGCATCATTTTTTATATTTGGGCGTGGGGAGGGTATCAAGTCAGGTCAAGTCATAAGGCTCAAGTCCAAGTCAAGTCACGAGTCATTGGTGTTAAGTCAAAGTTGAGTTGCAAGTCATCATATTTGTGACTCGAGTCTGACTCGAGTCTAAGTCATGTGACTTGAGTCAACACCTCTGGTACCCTGTGTGGTAAAATCTGCAACTCTCTATTAATGTGCCATAGCTGACAGAAAGCTCTCACTAGCAGGACAGATGGGGAGGTGGGAGAACCAGAGACTTCATTCTACACCATCCTGAGCATACTGTATAAAGTCACCCAGTTGTGCTGAACACCATGGAGAATAGATTAGATTAGATTTAGATAGACCTCTCCAGCTAACAATTCTAGGGAGAGAGAATGTTTTTTAATTTTACCTGTAATGTTCCCCTAATGTTTGAGTGTCCAGTTTTCTGTTAATTAGGGGAAAATTGTATCTATCTTTATTTATTTTATATTTTATGTAGAAAAAACCTCCTGATAACCTTTTTAGCATGTTTTGGTGTTAAAGTTAAGAGAATATTCCCTTTGTCACACCTTGATCTGTTTCGCCTGTCTTTGTTGATTGTCTCCACCTCCCTCCAGGTGTCGCCCATCTTCCCCATTATCCCCTGTGTATTTCTACCTGTGTTCTCTGTTTGTCTGTTGCTAGTTTGTTTTGTTTGTCAAACCTACCAGCGTTTGTTCCGCTGCTCCTGCCTGTTTTCCTGCTCCTGTTTTCTAGTCCTTCCCAGTTTTGACTGTCCTGCCTGCCCTGACCCTGAGACTGCCTGCCGTTCTGGACCCTTTATACGTTCTCTGGATTATTGACCCCTGCCTGCCTTGACCTGTCGTTTGCCTGCCTCTGTTGTTAGGAATGAACTTTTGTTTCTTCAACTCTGTCTGCATCTGGGTCATACCTCAAACGTGATAGTACGAACTGGCCCAGACTGACCCAGCAGACTCGGCCCAGCTCCGCAACGCAATCTCCTCCCAAGGAGCCACCATTGGAAGGCACGAGAAGTTGGAGGCATTGGCTGGAGGGGGCGGAACATCCATTCATCGTGTAGACCGACCACAAGAATCTGGAATATCTCCGCACCGCCAAGCACATCAATTCCAGGCAGGCTAGGTGGGCCCTACTGTTCACCCAGTTCAACTTCTCCCTCTCCTACCAGCTGGGATCAATGAACGTCAAGCCAGATGCGCTGTCACGCCGCTATAGCCCCACGACTACTACCCCAGAACCTGAGACCATCCTTCCCACCTCGTGCCTGGTGACGGCACTCAGCTGGGGAATAGGGAAGCATGTTCGGGAGGCGAAGCATTCCCAGCCGAACCCCGGGGGGGGGTCCAGATAACCGGATGTTCCTGCCTGACGTGGTCCTGGAGTGGGCCCACTCCTCCAGACTTGCCTGCCACCCAGAATCCCGTCGGACCTTGACTTTTCTGCAACAATGCTTTTGGTTGCTTACCATGGTCCCTGACGTCTTCATATTCGGCCCCGCTTGCACGTTTTGTGCACAAAACAAGACTCCTCAGCAAGCTCCGCCTGGTCTCCTCCAACCTCTGCCCGTCCCTCACCGTCCCTGGTCTCACATTTCCCTGGACTTTGTCACAGGTCTTCCCTCGTCTGATGGCAACACCGCCATCCTGACTGTGGTGGATCGCTTTTCCAAGGCCGCCCATTTCATTCCTCTCCGGAAGCTACTCTCTGCCAAGGAGACGGCCCAGCTCATGGTGCAGCACGTCTTCCTGATCCATGGACTGCCCGTGCACATGGTCTCCAACCGGGGTCCTCAGTTCTCGTCCCGGTTCTGGAAGGTGTTCTGCACCCTCATTGGGTCGTCGGCAAGCTTGTCCTCCGGGTTCTACCCCCAGTCCAACGGCTAGTCGGAGCGAGCCAACCAGGACCTCGAGATTACTCTGCGCTGCCTGGTCTCCACCAACCCCACCACCTGGAGCAAGCAGCTTGTGTGGGTGGAAAACGCCGGCAACAACCTTCCCTGCTCTGCCACGGACCTATCGCCATTTGAGTGTTCCCTGGGGTATCATCCCCCTCTCTTCCCCGAGCAGGAAGAAGAGGTTGGCATACCTTCTGCCCAGATGTTTGTCCGCCGCTGTCATCGTACCTGGAGGAAAGCTCAGTCGGCTCTCCTCAAGACCACCTCTAGGTATCGACGACAAGCGGATCGCCACCGGACCCCGGCTCCCGGTATCGTCTCTGGCAGAAGGTATGGCTATCCACCCGGGATCTGCCCCTCCGGGTGGAATCCCGCAAACTCTCCCCCTGGTTTATTGTCCCGTTTCCCATCTCCAAAATTATTAGCCCCTCTGCTGTTCGTCTTCTGTTGCCCCGAATCCTTCGTATACATCCCACCTTTCATGTGTCCAGAGTTAAACCCATGTCTCACAGCCCTTTGTCTCCTGTTTCCAGGCCCACACCTCTCCCACGTCTCAACGACGGCCAACCGGCGTACATGGTGAGGCGTCTCCTGAAGGTTCGACCTCGGTGAAGGGGGTTCCAGTACCTGGTTGAGTGGAAGGGTTATGGCCCAGAGGAGAGGTGCTGGGTCCCCGCCAGGGACATCCTGGACCCAGGCATCATCGCGGATTTCCAACGCAGACACCCCGGTCAGCCAGGTATGTGCCCAGGTATGACGCCAGGTGGCGCCCCTATGACGCCTGGGTCCCCCTTATTCATCAAACCTACCAGCATTTGTTCCGCTGCTCCTGCCTGTTTTCCTGCTCCTGTTTTCTAGTCCTTCCCAGTTTTGACTGTCCTGCCTGCCCTGACCCTGAGACTGCCTGCCGTTCTGGACCCTTTATACGTTCTCTGGATTATTGACCCCTGCCTGCCTTAACCTGTCGTTTGCTTGCCCCTGTTAGGAATAAACTTTTGTTTCTTCAACTCTGTCTGCATCTGGGTCATACCTCAAACGTGATACCCTTAATGTCAAACAGAACGTATCTAGAACTTACAATGTTCACAATATACCACATTAATGTTCTAGATGTGTTTTATGGGATGTTGGAAGAACATTAGTGTCCAGTTTTCTGACGGTTAGGAGAATATCCCATCAACGTCCCACCAAACATAAACAGAACATGGTTGCCATGTTCTCAGAATGTAAGATAATAATGTTCTAGACATGCTTTATGGGAACATTGCAAAAATATTTCTGTGTCAGATGTCAAGATGTTGCCAGATAGTCCCAAAGAAACATTCTCCCCCCAAAACATGTCATTACATATCACGCCTTGTTAATGTTGCCAAGCACATCAAGGTTCTGATTGGTGAACCACTGATCCATTCACAGCTCTTTTTGTCTGTTGACAAGGTTACTCATACTCAGAATGCTTTTAACATACAGAGTTTTCAAGTTACATATTTGACACATTATTACATTGTGCATTTTTATACAGTAATTGTTAGTCAAATGTATTTGATGACAGGTAAGATGACTGAGAACACATTCTCATTTACAGCAACAACCTGGGGAATAGTTACAGGGGAGAGGAATTTGCCAATTGGAAGCTGGGGATGATTAAGTGACCATGATGGTATGAGGGCCAGATTTGGAATTTAGCCAGGATACCAGGGTCAACATCCCTACTCATACAATAAGTCCCATGGGCTTTTTAGTGACCACAGAGAGTAAAGACACCTGTTTAACATCCCAGCCAAAAGACAGCACCCTACACAGGGCAATGTCCCAAATCACTGCCCATTGGAATATTTATTTTTTTAGAGCAGAGGAAAGAGTGCCTCTGGCCCTCCAACACCTCTTCCAGCAGCATCTGATCTCCCATCCAGGAACAACCCTGCTTAGATTTAGAGTCAAACCAGCAGTGGGATTCAGGGTGGTATGCTACTGGCTTCACTCAGAACCTCTTGATTCACAGTATTCAGACCTTCCTGCTATGCCAACATGTCAGTGTTAGTTATCAGTTAATTTGACTATTCTCTCATTGATTAGATTAACTTATTTTAACAATGTAAGGGCTTTCTGTATAGTTGTCTGATGTTGAAAGGACATATTAACCTGTTTTAATGACACCCCTGAATCACTGATCAACAAAGTTTTATTGGGTCTGCTTTTAACAGTGAACCGCTAGGGAAGTCACCCTACTCTCACATTCTTAGCAATATATTTTTATGTCATTATTTGGCAACAGTAACAACACACCTATCTTATCTAATTAAGATGTGTTTCTCATTGAAAGATTGGGATTGGTAGAATTCTAGATACCGGAGCATCTCAAAGAGAACTCTCTCTTGTCTTTTTGAAATCCACACCACATATACCATGAAAACAAACATGTCTCTGATTAAGAATCACATCAAAATGCCTATTTAATCTGTTCCATCTGACTGCGCAATCCACTCTCATCAGCCCAGCCAGGCAATTTATAAACTTGATCGCCACTATAAAAAGCATCTAGACATTATCTCACATTTCTTTAAGACTAACATTTAGTTTTCAACAGCAGAGATTTGTATAAACCTTGCTGTTTTCTCTCTGACATTTGCTACATTGTTTCAATATTCAAATTTGATCTCCAGCTGTCCCATAGTAATGAGCGTGTCGGGAGTCTGGATGAGACAGACAGACAGGCAGTGTTTCTCAGCCAGTCGAAATCATGAATCAGCTGGCATCGTTTTTATGGATATATACAAAGAAATGTCCATTCAAAAAAGGTAAAAACAAAACGAAGTGCAGCTAGTTTGCAGTCTTTTCAGCTTCAGATTGAAGTGATTGTGTTAGCTGTGTTGTTGGCTAGCTCCTCTGAACAGCAGTGTCCTGAAGAGTGAGCACATTTTCTATGCCAGGTGAAATCGCGCCTCATTAGCTCATTGTTATGGATGGATCCAAATAAATGTCACTAGAAAACAGCTTAAACAAATGCAAATGCAGCTACTGTTGTTAGTCTGACTGCACTGTGGGCTAGCTAGCAAGCAAGGGATAAGAACGTTGCCAGCCAGTATGGCAATGGAATATTTAGAACGAATGACTGGGTCAAAAAGACTGAACGACTGGGTCGCGTCCATAGATACAGAACAAAAAGACTGAACGACTGGGTCGCGTCCATAGATACAGAACAAAAAGACTGAACGACTGGGTCGCGTATCTGGCAACCGAACTGATAGAACAAACAACCAGCCGGCTGGGTAGCAACACTAGATTTGTGTTGGGACTATATGTTGTGGAAGGATGAAATAGTATGAATAAATTAATCAAAATAATGTTTTTAATGAAAATATGTCAATCATTATTTGAATATGTTGGTAACCCATTGTATAAAAGTGATAATGCCCTCGAAGCCGGATAGGATATATTGGCACGGTTTGCCGGTCCTCGACCCCTTTGTGGTTGAATCTGTGTTTGAAATTCATTGCTCGACTGAGGGACCTTACAGATAATTGTACAGAGATGAGGTAGTTTAAAAAAAATCATGTTAAACACTATTATTGCACTCAGCGTGAGTACATGAAACTGATTATGTTCATTGTGAAGCACATATTTAATCCTGAATCTATTTAAGCTTGCCATAACAAAGAGATTGAATACTTATTGACTCAAGACATTTCACCTTTTAATTTTTGATTAACATAACTCCACTTTGACATTGAGGGGTACTGTGTGTAGAACAGTGACAAAAAAATCTTCATTTTAAATTCAGGCTGTAAAATTGTTTTGTGTGGAAAAAGTCAAGGGATTTCTGTGAATACTTTCTGAAGGCATTGTATAATAATATGATGGTGTGTATAGACATTATGGACAGTATATGAATAGAAAATATGTGTACAGCAGTAGTTATATAGGATGAGACATTACTAGAAAACAGTATATACATATGAAGGGGGTAAAACAGTATGGAAACTTTATTAAAGTGACCAATGTTCAATGACTATGTACATAGTGCAGCAGTCTCTCATGTGCAGGGTAGAGTACTGGATGATATCCAGCTAGTAACAGTGGCTAAGGTTCAGGGCAGGGTACTGAGCGGAGGCCGGCTAGTGGTGATTATTTAACAGTGGTATAGACAGCTTGGTTGTTCAGCAACAAAACCGATGTGTGCGCAACTATGGGGCAAAACAGACGGGGTTGGCTTAGATTGCTGACAACATGTAAACTATATTTAGTCTTAAATGTTTATTGAAAGCATAAATACATTTGCACAATGAGTACTCAAATACATTGTTACAGTTAGAATGTTAGCCATATTAGCATTGCACATAATGTTGCTGCTACCGTCTCTTATGACCGAAAAGAGCTTCTGGACATCAGAACAACAATTACTAACCTTGAATTGGACGAAGAATTTTAATGAGTCGGACGAGAGGGATTTACTCCACACACCCGAACAGGCCCTCATCCCCATCATTCGCAGGAGAAAGAGACAGATTTCACAGAAGGAGATCCGGGTGCCTTGTGAGGATCAGGCGACGAGTGGCTAATCTCTCTTTGCCGTCCGTACTATTGGCCAATGTACAATCGCTGGATAATAAATTGGACAAACTAAAAGCATGTATATCCTACCAACGGGACATTCAAAACTGCATTCAGAAAACGACGGAATTGCGAGAGCTAGCAACAGTTGAAGTCGGAAGTTTTACATACACTTAGGTTGGAGTCATTAAAACTAGTTTTTCAACCACTTCACAAATGTCTTCACAAAACTATAGTTTTGGCAAGTCGGTTAGGACATCTACTTTGTGCATGACACAAGTATTTTTTCCAACAATTGTTTACAGACAGATTATTTCACTTATAATTCACTGTATCACAATTCCAGTGGGTCAGAAGTTCACATACACTAAGTTGACTGCCTTTAAACAGCTTGGAAAATTCCAGAAAATGATGTCATGGCTTTAGAAGCTTCTGATAGGCTAATTGACATAATTTGAGTCAATTGGAGGTGTACCTGTGGATGTATTTCAAGGCCTACCTTCAAACTCAGCACCTCTTTGCTTGACATCATGGGAAAATGTAGACCTCCACAAGTCTGGTTCATCCTTGGGAACAATTTCCAAACGCCTGAAGGTACCACATTCATCTGTACAAACAATAGTACGCAAGTATAAGCACCATGGGACCACGCAGCTGTCATACCGCTCAGGAAGGAGACGCGTTCTGTCTCCTAGAGATGAACGTACTTGCGAAAAGTGAAAATCAATCACAGAACAGCAGCAAAGGACCTTGTGAAGATGCTGGAGAAAACATGTACAAAAGTATCTATATCCACTGTAAAACAAGTCCTATATCGACATAACCTGAAAGGTCGCTCAACAAGGAAGAAGCCACTGCTCCAAAACCGCCATAGAAAAGCCAGACTACGGTTTGCAACTGCACATGGGGACAAAGATCGTACTTTTTGGAGAAATGTCCTCTGGTCTGATGAAACAAAATAGAACTGTTTGGTCATAATGACCATCGTTATGTTTGGAAGAAAAAGGGGGAGGCTTGCAAGCCGAAGGACACCATCCCAACCGTGAAGCACGGGGGGGGGCAGCATCATGTTGGGGGGTGCTTTGCTGCAGGAGGGACTGGTGCACTTCACCAAATAGATGGCATCATGAGGTAGGAAAATTATGTGGTTATATTGAAGCAAAATCTCAAGACATCAGTCAGGAAAATAAAAGCTTGGTCGCAAATGGGTCTTCCAAATGGACAATGACCCCAAGCATACTTCCAAAGTTGTGGCAAAATGGCTTAAGGACAACAAAGTTAAGGTATTGGAGTGGCCATCACAAAGCCCTGACCTCAATCCTATAGATAATTTGTGGGCAGAACTGAAAAAGCATGTGCGAGCAAGGAGGCCTACAAACCTGACTCAGTTACACCAGCTCTGTCAGGAGGAATGGGCCAAAATTCACCCAACTTATTGTGGAAGGCTACCCGAAATGTTTGACCCAAGTTAAACAATTTAAAGGCAATGCTACCAAATACTAATTGAGTGTATGTAAACTTCTGACCTACTTGGAGTGTGATGAAAGAAATAAAAGCTGAAATAAATCATTCACTCTACTATTATTTTGACATTTCACATTCTTAAATCAAGTAGTGATCCTAACTGACCTAAGACAGGGAATTTTTACTATGATTAAATGTCAGGAATTGTGAACAACTGAATTTAAATGTATTTGGCTAAGGTGTATGTAAACTTCCGACTTCAACTGTATGTACTGTCCCACAAAATTGCTAAACATAGCAAGCTATTCACTGAAGGCGAATTCATTAAAGAATGTTTAATTGACTCTGCAGCAATGACAAGAAAAGAGCTGTTTGAAAATGTTTCCCTGTCAAGACGAACAGTGACACGGCGTGTTGAGGACATCGCAGAGAATATGGAACAACAGTTGAAAGACAAGGTAAAGGATTTCACCTATTTCTCATTGGCCCTGAATGAGAGCAGTGATGCACATGACATGGCACAGTTCAAATCAAATCAAAGTGTATTTGTCACGTGCGCCTAATACAACAGGTAGACCTTAAAGTGAAATGCTTACTTACCAACAATGCAATTTTTAAGTAAAAAATAGGTATTAGGTGAACAATATATAAGTAAAGAAATAAAAACAACAGTAAAATGACAGTGAAAAATAACAGTAGCGAGGCTATAAAAGTAGCGAGGCTAAATACAGGCACTGGTTAGTCGGGCTAATTGAGGTAGTATGTACATGTAGATATGGTTAAAGTGACTATGCATATATGATAAACAGAGAGTAGCAGTAGCGTAAAAGAGGGGTTGGCGGGTGGTGGGACACAATGCAGATAGTCCAGGTAGCCAATGTGCGGGGGCCCCGGTTAATCGGACTAATTGAGGTAGTATGTACATGACTGTTTAGTTAAAGTGACTATGCACATATGATAAACAGAGAGTAGCAGCAGCGTAAAAGAGGGGTGACGCGCGCAGTTGTTGATATTCTTACGTGGCATAACCTCAGACTTTGAAATTACAGAGGAGCTTGCTTCAATGCAGTCAATGCAGTCAGCACAACCACAGGGAAAGATTTATTGGAGGTGGAACCTCTTAAGGATCCGCCCCTTTTTTTCAATTTTCTCCTAAAATGACATACCCAAATCTAACTGCCTGTAGCTCAGGACCTGAAGCAAGGATATGCATATTCTTGATACCATTTGAAAGGAAACACTTTGAAGTTTGTGCAAATGTGAAATTAATGTAGGAGAATATAACACATTAGATCTGGTAAAACCTCCTGTAGAGGTTTTAATAAGTGTGTGGCAAAGCTGGGACTGAGTTTTGAAAAGTTATCCAGTGTGACCACTGATGGGTGCCCAAACTTGACAGGAAAAAACATGGCTTTTTGAAAAGAATACAAGATCAAGTAGCTGAGCTGAACCCCGATCAGAAAATGATTTTCCTGCATTGCATTATTCATCAGGAGGTGCTCTGTAAATGTGTTCTGAAAATGAGCCATGTTGTGGATAAAGTCACTAAATTGGTAAACTTCATAAGAGCAAAATCTTTAAAGCACAGGCAGTTTGTCTCACTGTTGGAAGAGACAGAGTCGGGTCATGCAGATCTCGCCTACCACACAAACGTGAGATGGATGAGTTTGGGGAAGGTGCTTAAAAGGGTGTGGGACCTGAAGTCGGAGATTGCTGAGTTTTTGCAGATGAATGGAAAATATGTGGACAAGATAAAGAATAGTTGGCTGCTTTTGCCTTCACCGTGAACATTATGGCCTTCATGAATGAACTGAGTTCCAAACTACATGGGAAGGGCCTTTTTGCACATCAGATTTACAGCCCTGTCAAAGCAAGCCTTCAAGGGAAAATTACTCCTCCTGACCCGTCAAGTAGAAGCCATCTCACCCACCTTACGACACTACTAGTCTTTTCCCTATCAGATGACCAGTATACATCGCTGCTGCGTGCTTTGAACGGTGAGTTTTCTCGTCGTTTTGAGGATTTCAAAGTGTTGGAAAATGACATGGTGTTGGTTTCCTCTCCTTTCACCTTCAATGTGGATAACACTCCCACTGACTTGCAACTTCAGCTTATCGATCTTCAGTCTGATGCAGTGATTGGAGAACTATTCAAAACAATGTTACTGACGAGGTTCTATGCATCTCTCGATGAACAATACTTTCCAAAGATTAGGAATCATGCTCATAAGATGTTTGTACTGTTTGGGTCAACCTTTGTATGTGAACAGACATTTTCAGTGATGAAATATAACAAGTCAAGGCACAGATCATCTCTTACTGATTCTCACCTCTCAGCAATCCTGCGCATAGCGACGTCAGAAACTATACCTGACTTCACTGCTCTAGTCAATGCCCATCAGACTTCACTCCTCACACTGATTGAGTAGTTTAAATGTAATGTTGAGCTCCCTCTCTTTCTTGTGTTTTTGTGCATAGCCGTTAACAAGAGCTCTGTCCGTGGTGCTGAATGCACAGTGTACTTTTCCCTCCGTGTAGTTCATTGCATGTTTAATAATGAAAATACCTAACAAAAGGAGAACATGGATGTGGTTTATTTCTGTGCATGTTAAGAAAGTAAAATAAGTAGCATATCCGGACGTGATTTACAGTAGATATATCTGTCAACACAGTCATACACATGATGTATAATCCTGTTATATAATTCTGGCCCGCCATGGCAAAAATATATTCTAATGAGGCCCTCCATGGAAAATAATTGCCCAGGCCTGGTCTAGGGTGTCGGGTAAGTTGGAGGTGATATGATCCATTAACTAGCCTCTAAAAGCACTTCATGATGACAGATGTGAGTGCTACGGGGCGATAGTAATTTAGTTAAGTTACCTTTTCTTTCCTGGGTACAGGAACAATGGTGGACATCTTGAAGCAAGTGGGGACAATAGACTGGGATAGTGAAAGATATCTGCACATGCTCGGCTTGGGATGCCGTCTGGGCTGGCAGACTTGCAAGGGTTAACACGCCTGAATGTCTTACTCACATTGGCCACGGAGAACGAGAGCTCAAAGTTCCCGTGAGCTGCAGAGGCCCACGTTGGCGGCTCAGCGTTTACCTTGAAGACGGTGTTTAGCTGGTCCGGGAGCGAGGTGACGGTGGCTGGCTTTCCCTTCATAATATGTTATTGTCTGGAGTCCCTGCCACATATGTCTTGTCTAAGCCTTTGAAATGCGACTCCACATTGCCTCTTTGATAGCCTTAAGGAGAGCATAGCTGGTCTGTTTGTACACGTCCATGTTCCCAGCCACCTTGCCGGTGCGCCATCGTGCATAAATTAATTTTGTCCCTCTACACCAAACGCGATCACGACACGCAGGTTAAAATATCAAAACAAACTCTGAACCAATGACATTCATTTGGGGACAGGTCGAAAAGCATTAAACATTTATGGCAATTTAGATAGTCAGCTTGCACTTGCTAGCTAAATTGTCCTATTTAGCTAGCTTGCTGTTGCTAGCTAATTTGTCCTGGTATATAAACATTAGGTTGTTATTTTACCTGAAATGCACAAGGTCCTCTACTCCTACAATTAATCCACACATAAAAACGGTCAACCGAATCGTTTCTAGTCATCTCTCCTCCTTCCAGGCTTTTTCATCGTTGAACTTAAACGGTGATTGGCATCTAAACTTTCATAGTATTACCACGACAACCGGCAACACAGTTTGTCTTTCAATCACCCACGTGGGTATAACCAATGAGGAGATGGCACGTGGGTACCTGCTTCTATAAACCAATGAGGAGATGGGAGAGGCAGGACTTGCAGCGCCATCTGCGTCAGAAATAGGAATGACTTTTAGCAACGCACGCGAGCAGTGTGGGAACAATAATTGAATAACATAGATTTCTAAATTTATTTTGCAATGCTCGCGCACACGATGCGAGCGGTGTAGTCAGGGTATCAGTGTATACGTCGATAATATTTGGAGAGGCAATCCGGAACATTTCCCAGTCCGTGTGATCAAAACGATCTTGAACCATAGATTCTGATTGGTCAGACCAACGTTGAAAAGTCCTTACCACGGGTATGTCCTGTTTAAGACTCCGCCTATGGGAGGGGAGGAACAAAATGGAGGGGTGATTTGATTGGCCAAAGGGAGGGCCTTGTAGCCATCCTGGAAGGGGAGTAGCAATGGTCAACAGTGCTCGATGCACGAGTAGCACAGGAGATATGTTGATAGAGCTTTGGTAGCGTTTTCCTCCGATTTCCTTTATTTGCACTCCTACGTTTCCAGTTTGCACAAAGTCCAGTGTAGTTCTCTTTTTTTCTTATAATTTTATTTTTATTTTTTATCCCTTTTTCTCACCAATTTCGTGGTATCCAATTGGTAGTTACAGTCTTGTCTCATCGCAGCAACTCCTATACGTACTCAGGAGAGGCGAAGGTCGAGAGCCATGCGTCCTCCGAAACACAACCCAACCAAGCCTCACTGCTTCTTGAGACAATGCCCACTTAACCCGGAAGCCAGCCGCACCAACGTGTTGGAGGAAACACCGTACACCCGGCGACCGTATCAGCGTGCACTGTGCCCGGCCCGCCACAGGAGTTGCTAGTGCGCGATGGGACAAGAACATCCCTGCCAGCCAAACCCACCGTCCCCTAATGATGCTGGGCCAATTGTGCGCTGCCCCATGGGTCTCCCGGTCGCGGCCAGCTACGACAGAGCCTGGACTCGAACCCAGAATCTCTAGTGCTGCGATGCAGTGCCTTAGACCACTGTGCCACTCGGGAAGCCCAGTGTAGTTCCTTGAGAGCCGTCGTGGTGTGAATTTAAGTATGCTCCTTTTAATTCTCTCTCTCTCTTTCTCTCTTTCTTTCTTTCTCTCTCTCTCTCTCTCTTTCTCTTTCTCTTTCTCTTTCTCTTTCTCTTTCTCTTTGTCTTTCTCTTCTCTCCGGTACATGGCCATGACGATGACCGAATAAAATTATCTTGGGAGGTAATGCAGCCGGCATTTGATGGTGAGGTATTCCAGATTGGAGGAACAAAAGGACTTTGGCAAAGTGGGTGGGGTCCTGCCTGGTTGGCCCTGTCCGGGGGTACAGTCGGATGGGGCCACAGTGTCTCCCAACCCCTCCTGTCTCAGCCTCCAGTAATTATGCTGCAATAGTTTATGTGTCGGGAAGTAGGGTCAGTCTGTTATATCTGGAGTATTTCTCCTGTCTTATCCGGTGTCCTGTGTGAATTTAAGTATGCTCCTTTTAATTCTCTTTCTCTCTTTCTCTCTCTCTTTCTCTTCTCTCCGGTGACCTGAGCTCTAGGACCATGCCTTAGGACTACCTGGCCTGATTACTCCTTGCTGTCCCCAATCCACCTGGTCGTGCTGCTGCTCCAGTTTCAACTGTTCTGCCTGCGGCTATGGAACCCTGACCTGTTCACCGGATGTGCTACCTTGTCCCAGACCTGCTGTTTTCGACTCTCTCTCTCTACCGTACCTGCTGTCTCTAACTCTGAATGATCCGCTATGAAAAGCCAACTGAAATCAACTCCTGAAGTGCTGAACTGTTGCACCCTCGACAACCACTGTGTTTATTATTATTTGACCCTGCTGGTCATCTATGAACGTTTGAACATCTTGGCCATGTACTGTTATAATCTCCACCCGGCACAGCCAGAAGAGGACTGGCCACCCCTCAGAGCCTGGTTCCTCTCTAAGTTTCTTCCTAGCCACCGTGCTTCTACTCTGCATTGCTTGCTGTTTGGGGTTTTAGGCTGGGTTTCTGTATTGCACTAAGGCATCGGCTGATGTAAAAAGGGCTTCATAAATACATTTGATTGATTGATTGACTTGAGTTGCAGTATGTTACTACAAACATACCATGAGTAGTTAATCCTGAAACATACACCTCCGCCTTTCTTTTTCCTGGAGAGTTTGTTCTTCCTGTCCACACGATGGACGAAGAACCCCGCTGGCTGAATGGACAGGGAAAGTATATCCAGAGGGCGCCATGAATTCGTAAAAACAGAGTATGTAACAGTCCCTAATGTCTCTCTGGAAAGAGATCTTCGCTCTGAGCTCATCGACTATATAGTCCAGGGACTGAGCGTTACCGAGTAATATACTTGGAAGCTGTAGTTGGTATGCACACCTCCTGAGTCTGATTACGATCCCACATATTTTTTCTCTTCTACTGCGACTGCGTCTTGGAGCAGCTCCCGGGATGAATGGAACTGCCTCAGGAAGTTCAAACAAAGTATCCAATTCAGGGAAGTCTAATTTATGATCTAAATGCTGGTCAGTGACCGCTGATCTAATATCCCAAAGTTATGTTTGTCTGTAGGTAATAATGCAAAAAACTTTTTGGAGCAAATGATGTTAAAAACAATTACTACAAAGTTGGCTAGGAGCTAGAACAGAGCAACCATGTCTGTCTGCAGAGGGTTGACAAGATATTAACTGCTTATCTTCAACTTTTTTATGAGAAATATTATGATGAAAATTCCAGATTCTCTGCATAACCAAATAATATATAACTCAGACACCCATACATACCCCACAAGTCATCCCACCAGGGGTCCCTTCACAGTCCCCAAGTCCAAAACGAAATCACGGCAATGCACAGTGTTATACAGAGCCATAATCACATGTAACTCCCATCCATCTCCAATTCCTCAAGCAAACAGCAAAATTACCTTTAGTACATTTATAAAACAATGTGGATTAGGGATTGTGAAATGATACACACACACACAGACACACTCTAATACACACATTATTCTTTAGTTATATTGTTAGTACTTTGTTATATAAAAAAATTGTGTGACTGTTCTTGTCTATCAGCGTATCAGTGTTTTGTTACTTGTCGTGTTTTATATTTTTGTGTGGGCCCCAGGAAGAATAGCTGCTGCTTCGGCAAAAGCTAATGGGGATCCAAATATGACAATAGGGGCATCAGGGCCTTTTGAAATCCTTGCCGCCCAGACTGTGGAAAGCCACTAACAAAGCCACCAACAAATTAACAAAGACAACATTTTAAAGCATCTCTCAATCAGTTTGGTTGCTGAGCAAATTGAAAAAGCAACTACTCTCTAAAGAGGTAGGCAAGTTGTGGTCTTAAAAATGTTTGATTAGACTGTTGTGCAATACAGTGAGCTATGATGTCATAAAGGACATCCAACATGTCACCCCAATCTAATTATGATGATTGCCCCTCCTTTATGACATCACTGCTATACGATAAATTGAATGTTGATGATTTCAACAGGGTGATAGATTGAAATGTGTCTAAGGAATAGAGTTTTCTCCAATCACAGCATTCCAGTTTGACCTGTAGTGAGTAGGTAGACAATAACATGGCCAACAGAAAAAGTATGTTTTAACACTTTGCTTCTTCCCTTATAGAGAGCTTACTGTTAAGTTAGGCTTGAAAGGGTGATTGGTTCTTACCCTCCATCATGCCTGTGACTCCAAGCCTGCCCTTGCCCTCTCCCTAGCCATAGACTTAACAGGCACTCAGCTACCGTGTCTCTCTCTCTCCCAGACCAGGACCACATAAGCACACACACACAACTCAATGATAACACATTAACAATAAAGCAGTTGATTGTGGTCTAATTTAGTGAATAACTTTCTAAACTTTTTGGAAAGCAGTAACTTCGCTATCACTGATAAAGTTTGATTGTCTCATTAGTCAACAAGTCCGCCAGGGGGCGGTCAAAGTAAATCAAATATACTGTTACAAACAAAGCGTTTATCAAGGGTGCATTCAAGATCATATGTTTCTGGGACGTTGCTGCAACAGCAATTTCCAAAACTACGAATCCCAGAGAACCTCACCGCGCTTGCTATGTCAATATGGCCACTGTCAGACAGACAAAGGCACATCAATCTCGCCACGAAATGAAATTAGCAGACTAGAGGAGGACGGCTGTCATAGTGAAAACCGTCTGGTGCCTGTTCCCGTGTCGGGGATATAGAAGAGGACTTGTCGCGAGGACCAACTAAACACCGGTTTATTAAATGCTGTGGTGGACGGGGGCCCTAGATTCTAAGATCAAGGTAAGACTTGCAAGACTGGTAGCTAGTGAGTTAGCTAGCATAACTAGCATTTCTGCAGGCTCGCCCGCAGTCATTGGCACTGGTCCCAATGCTAGTCAGCAAGCTAACTTTAATAGCTAGCTAGCTAAGCGTTGCTGGTCAGTGGTAGAGGAGGGGCGAGAGGTTTTACTCCGCCCAACATCTGTCCACTAAAATAAGCCCACGAAGTAAAGAATTTGTCTATGGAGGTCAATGAGTGTCGAATTTGGTCATCAAAACATTTAATGGTAATTTGCTACGTGAGGCTTATTTAATATAATATACATTTCATAGTAGTTAGGTTGTTACGAATGCACTGATATGTGGCCTCACGTGGCATTTCGGTAATTTGGGGGAAAAAAATGACTTTATATTGGAGTTGTGCCTGTTGTCATAGAGACAGATAGACTCATCATGGATATAACCCGTTTTAGCATGGACATTGCTATTGAGAGCTTTCACCATATTAAAAGTAGTCAACTGGGTGGGGATTCCTATGAGTTAGGAGCAATCAGTCAATGAAGAAGAAAATTGACTACTTTAAAAAGGAGATGATATAATGTCACAGATACATAGATGAGGCCTCTATCTATCTGTGTCCTGTTCACATGCACTATATGTCCTCTCATTGGCTAGAATGGTGGTGCATATTCATTAAGTAAACCATTTACTGTTTTTAAGAAGCAAACTGAGCAAAACAAGAGTTTATATTGGACAAATTCAGGTAAGTCCCTCCCCGTTTTGTTCCGTTTGCTTTCGTTTAATAAACGTTTTGTAACAGAATATGCTTAAAGAATACGCCCCTGGTCTTGCCTAATATCCATTGTTAGATTGGTCTTTGTCAGTGGTCACTTCATAGCTAATGCCAGGTCAGTTTTTATGAAGTCGTTGGAAAAGTCTGTTTGCTCTATAGAGGTTGTAAAGATTACTAGCTAGCTAACTAGCGAGATGTCATAGCTACAACAAAGATTTGAATAACTAAACCAAGATAGACCACAGCCTGCCATTTCCAATAAGACCAAATGAGTCATAGTGGGCAAAACCAAGCACGAGCTAGCGAGATCCTATTTATGTGTTCTAGCAAGTATCCGCATATTTTCGTTAGGGAACGCCTACTCTGTGATGTTCGCTTGTGCAATAACTACATTTGCCTTTGCAGTCCTTCTAAACAATGTGATTTAAAAAAATAAAAAAAAAACTTTGTAAAGGGTAAAGTCTACAAAACTTGGTCCAACAGATTCGAGTTTGGGGAACAGAACTGTATTGAGATAAAATGTTTCATCGATGAGAACATTTGCAGAATTTCTGCCTAAATCCATCTCGTTCCATCTCCCACTGCCGGACAGTGGGCTTCCTGTCACTACCATATTTAGTAGTGAGTGGAAACGCCAAGCGGTTGCTTCACATTTACACATCCGGTGAAATATCTGTGTCATTGTTCCATCGGTGGCTACAACATTAGTTTATATATTTGTCAAGCTAACTAACTAGCTAGTAATTAACGGTTCCCTGTAGCTATTTGTCATTGAACAACCATACTGCCATACTCAACTAATTAGATCACTAGCTAGCAACATGAATTTTGGCCACAAGCCATGCCATACTCAACTGGTTAGATAGTTCATGTCAAACAGAGCTATTTGCAAAGGTTGGCTAAGTAAGCTAGAGCTGGACCGTGATTGAACACCCCTCCTGTCCCCAAACACTTAGCAAACAGTTGTCAACTCTTACCCCTGAGGTGTTAGCTTGCTGTTTATCTACAGGTTATGCATATGGTTTTTGCATTGCATAACTGTTCGGACTGTGTTTGAGTTATTAGATTGTGTGGTTGAGTGGATCGTCCGCGCCATATGATGCATGGGCGTTCGTTTCCCTGTTGATTCACCGTGATTGTCATTTGAGTCACCATGTTGAAAGCCCCCACTTCATTTTAATCTAGACACGCATCTGATACCAAACTGACACCCCTTCGAAATAAAACATTCTATTTTTTACATTATGCACTCTCATCACATACTTTGAGGCATTTGACTATAGCTTTTGAAAGTAAGCAACCATAACAGGGGAAATAGGTTGGTTTAACCACAAGCTAAAGATTAACTTGTCAACCAAATGTTTGCTTGTCATTGATTAAACAAATTACTTGTCAGTAAACTTTTCCAACTCTGGTTTGAGTCTCCCTAGTTAAGCATGCACATGTTTCCTCTAGTCCAAATTTGTATATCATTACTCGGGTTACCCATTGCATTTCCCTGTGTAGGCTCTGTGTTGCAAGACTAGATTAGCAGTCAGTGTTCGCAATACAAAACCACAGCACAGACAGACACCAAATTCACCAGCGGTGTAGGCCTTTTCATTACGCCGATTCTGTTTAGCAACAGAAACCGTTTACTCCAAACGGAAAACGTTTTGCACCGAAAACAAGAGTTTCTATTGGACAAATTCAGGTAGGTCTCTCCCCGTTTCGTTCTGTTTGCTTCCATTGGTTCCTAAACTGTAAACGGTTTCCGTTGAAAGATGGTGTATAATAAATACACCCCAGTATCCACCTTTCACCAGGTACCTGGTAACCCATAAGGTTTCTAGGCACAGGGAGTGAGGGTAAGTTTGCCATTTGCAGTGGAAGGTAGCCACTAGCTTCACATCTGGCTAAATACATCTTCCTGGCGCCTACTCTTTTCCAGGGGTCCTAACGATTCAACTAAACAGTTTACAAGCTTGGAATGGTTTATTAGGCATGGAAAAATGTGTAGCTGCAGGCTAAGCCCTTTTAGCTTGTGTACCAGTCTGTTCGTGCCATCATGCCACTCCTTTCAACTCCTTGTCATGCCAAACAGTTGGAATGATGGCACAAACAGATCTGGGACCAGGCTACGATCTTTTGCTCCCGAGGACTATAATTTCCTTGGCATTGCAGTTTCCAGCACAAACATGGTACAATAGATGCAGAGGTCAGTGGAATGCAGACCGTGGGGGATAGAAGGACGCTGGATTGGTGCACGTTCAACCAATCTGATCTAACAATCAGTCATGATTGATGTATTGTAACAGACCGACAATGTGGCTACTAAAGTCCCATTTTGATATATTTGGCTGTTTTCACTGCATATCATTTAGAAGTTGTTACTTTTCAGGTTTAGAAGAAGTGACTGCTAAATGCTAACTCCCATTCATATGAACTGGTAGCATAGCTAGCATACAGACATCTGTGGTGGTAGTCCAAGTCGTTTTTTAACTGCAATGCAGTTGATTGGTGACAATGACATGAACATGTGTTGGGGTTGACATCCATACAAGCAGTATACTCAAATGGTTTACCTCAACATGGTGTGAAATACACATAGAAACAATAGCCTAAATGTAGGGTAATTTTGCTGGGGGGCAATGAGGACATGCTGGATCTTTCCCCCACGCGTTTCCATGGCATTATTATTGTTTGGGTTGAGTTCCATTGACCTCTTTACCGCATCTATGGTTTCACATTCGGAATATGCTAATAGTTGCATCAACTTGTGTAGTATAAGTCACTCAGTCAGACTCAAACATGCTCAGTACATGTGTAAGACTTTATGTTTTTTCTGCTGAGTGTGTTCTGACACACACAAACTTTTTAAAAGCCATGAGGCTCTCAGGGCGTAGATTTCTCTCTCTCTCTTCACACCACCCTTCATCCCTCTCTCCCTCCGGTCTTTCTGCTGAGTAGAGATCTATAAAGATAATTGACCAGTGCTAGTCAACTCAGCAGTATTACACCTCTGTCCTCCCCAGAGCCTCTGCACCAGAGGAAGACAGGAAGGTCAGGGAGTTAAAGATTTGTGGAGAAACTTGTTTTACTGAACCAAGGAGCAGCAGCTTGACTCCAGCCCAGGGTTTGTAAATTGCAGACTGACTAACTATAATTGTTTCTCATGGTTTCTTCTTTTTGGTCCTGCCCACACCTAGCTGGCACACCTGGTCAACTAGTCAAGCCCTTGATGATTAGCCCAGTTCATCTATTAGTTGTGTCAGGTGAGTTTGCACTGGGCTAGAGCAGAACATGTAGGGTAGGTTTTGGTACGTTGTATAAGGCTGTACATAACATATAGTCAGGTCTCATTAGCACAGATAGAACAATGAGCCAGATCCGGTTTGCGTTTCCACTCACTACCAAATATGGTGATGAGAGGAAGCCCAGTGGCTGGCAGTGGGAGAGTATGGAGCGAGATGGATTTTGGCTGACATTCTGCAAATTTTGTCATCTATGACGTATTTGATCTCAATGCAGTTTTATTTTCCCAAAACTAGAATCTATTACAAACAAAGTGGGCTAAGTTCTGTAGACTTTACACTTTGCGAAAGCTTCTAAAAATGGCATTGTTTAGAAGGCGTGCAAGGGTGAATTGAGTTATTTGCACACCCGCACTTCAGAGTAGGAAATCCCTAACGGAAATATGGGAATACATGCTAGAACGCGGCAAATAGGATCTCGCTAGCTCGTGCTTGGCTCTGCCCACCTTGCTTGTTCTGCCTACTAGAATGAATTTGCTCCCATTGGAAACGACAGGCTGTGGTCTATCTTGGGTTAGTTATCTTTGTCACTATTGTGTAATATGGATTAAGACTAAGTCTAGTCCATCTCCACCAGCCTTCATTCAGTAGGTCTAGACACTAGCCTGTGTGTGTGTGTACACGTATGTCCATGCATGTTTCTGTGCACCTGCGTCTGTGGTTGTGTCCTCTACTGTTTTTGACCCTGTCTGTTTCTGTCTGCCTGTTTGAACTGTACTGCGCTTTTTAATGCATGCATGCAGTGTGTGGGTGTGTGTCCTGGCTGTGTATGTATGTTTTGCACACTACTGTATGTACTTGTCTGTCTGTGATATCCTATACACTGTCCTATGACTCATCCCCACTCTCTTTTAAAGGAAAAATGTGGAGGTTGGCCGCTTGGGACAGAGATTTTTCTTGGCGTTTTTCCCAAGTCACACTCTCTCTTAACCCCCTCCCTTTCACCTCTCAATCTTTCTTCTCTCACTCTCTTATGCATGTGTTCTCTGTCAGCTCTTTCTCTCTCACACACATACGGTTCGCTCTCTCTTTCTATTTCCATCTCTCTCACCCTCCTCCCCCCCCTTCACACTATCTAAGTCTGTCTCTCTGTGTGTCTGTCTCTCTCTCACCCTCCTCCCCCCCCATTCACACTATCTAAGTCTCTCTGTCTGTCTCTGTCTGTCTCTGTTTGTCTCTGTCTGTCTCTGTTTGTCTCTGTCTGTGTCTGTCTGTCTCTGTCTGTGTCTGTCTGTCTCTGTCTGTGTTGGTAGAATAATCCATTTCATGTCTGTGCTGTAGCTCCTGAACCAGTCTTCACTAAGCATGCTGCTGATGAGATAAAGTGTGTAAGCTGTATGATGTTTGTTCGTGAGTGCATACGTTTCTCAGCGTAGTCTTTTGTAAGAGCTGCCATGGTCTCCCGCATAATAATAGGTTATGTCAACATGTCTTGTGTCTATGCAGCAGTTTTCTGGATGTATACCAGGCAGGGCCTAAGGAGCTGGTAGTAGTTTTCTGGACAGGGACTAAGGGGATGGTAGTAGTTTTCTGGATGTATACCAGACAGGGCCTAAGGGGATGGTAGTAGTTTTCTGGACAGGGCCTAAGGGGATGGTAGTAGTTTTCTGGATGTATACCAGACAGGGCCTAAGGGGATGGTAGTAGTTTTCTGGACAGGGCCTAAGGGGATGGTAGTAGTTTTCTGGATGTATACCAGACAGGGCCTAAGGGGATGGTAGTAGTTTTCTGGACAGGGCCTAAGGGGATGGTAGTAGTTTTCTGGATGTATACCAGACAGGGCCTAAGGGGATGGTAGTAGTTTTCTGGACAGGGCCTAAGGGGATGGTAGTAGTTTTCTGGATGTACACCAGGCAGGGCCTAAGGGGATGGTAGTAGTTTTCTGGACAGGGCCTAAGGGGATGGTAATAGTTTTCTGGATGTATACCAGGCAGGGCCTAAGGGGATGGTAGTAGTTTTCTGGATGTATACCAGGCAGGGCCTAAGGGGATGGTAGTAGTTTTCTGGATGTATACCAGGCAGGGCCTAAGGGGATGGTAGTAGTTTTCTGGACAGGGCCTAAGGGGATGGTAGTAGTTTTCTGGATGTATACCAGGCAGGGCCTAAGGGGATGGTAGTAGTTTTCTGGATGTATACCAGACAGGGCCTAAGGGGATGGTAGTAGTTTTCTGGATGTATACCAGGCAGGGCCTAAGGGGATGGTAGTAGTTTTCTGGATGTACACCAGGCAGGGCCTAAGGGGATGGTAGTAGTTTTCTGGATGTACACCAGGCAGGGCCTAAGGGGATGGTAGTAGTTTTCTGGACAGGGCCTAAGGGGATGGTAGTAGTTTTCTGGATGTATACCAGACAGGGCCTAAGGGGATGGTAGTTGTTTTCTGGACAGGGCCTAAGGGGATGGTAGTAGTTTTCTGGACAGGGCCTAAGGGGATGGTAGTAGTTTTCTGGATGTATACCAGGCAGGGCCTAAGGGGATGGTAGTAGTTTTCTGGATGTATACCAGACAGGGCCTAAGGGGATGGTAGTAGTTTTCTGGACAGGGCCTAAGGGGATGGTAGTAGTTTTCTGGATGTATACCAGGCAGGGCCTAAGGGGATGGTAGTAGTTTTCTGGATGTATACCAGACAGGGCCTAAGGGGATGGTAGTAGTTTTCTGGACAGGGCCTAAGGGGATGGTAGTAGTTTTCTGGACAGGGCTATATACAATCAGCAACAGCCCCCATCTCTCCAACCATCCATCAATCCCTGACTGTATCATCCACAGTCTTGTACTTCTCTCCTCCTTTCTCCATTCATCCTATCTAAACTCTCTTTTCTCTCACTCCATCTAAACCCTTCTCCTCTCTCCCTCTCCAGGATGTCTCGGTATACCGACGAGCCTCGTTTCACCATTGAGCAGATTGACCTGCTCCAGCGGCTGAGGAGGACTGGGATGACCAAGCCAGAGCTCCTCCACGCCCTCGACATCCTGGACAGACTGGATCACCAGCACGGACACAAGTTCGGACGCCGTCCCCAGCCCGCCTATCAGGGACCGACGCCCAATTACAACACTAATACAACATCTTCTTCGGCGTCCTCATCAACATCCACGACCGCCACACAGACTGGTTACCTGGGGAATGGGAGTGGAAGTGGCGGGAGTGGCCTGTCGCCGTCACCTAGCAACAACTATGATATGTCACCGCCCCCTCCGGCGGTTGTATCCGCCCCGGTTGCTATGGCAGTGGTGGCGCAGAATGGGCGTGGGGGTGGTGGCGATGAGCTGGTTGCCATGACGAACGGGAAGTTGTCTCTACCACGGTTTCCTGACAGTGTAGGCGCGGTGAGTGGCGGCGTGACGGGGAGCGGCTACGGGTTTGAGGCCAGCGAGGAGGAACTAGACGTGGACGACAAAGTGGAGCAACTCCTGAGGTGAGGAGGAGGAGCCTGGGTTTTTTCTGAACACATCAATAGGCACAACATGAGAACCAAACAAACTACATGTTACACTACCTCAACGTGTCACACTACCTCAACATGTTACACTACCTAAACATGTTACAATACCTCAACATGTTACACTACCTAAACATGTTACACTACCTCAACATGTTACACTACCTAAACATGTTACACTACCTCAACGTGTTACACTACCTCAACATGTTACACTACCTCAACATGTTACACTACCTCAACGTGTTACACTACCTCAACGTGTTACACTACCTCAACGTGTTACACTACCTCAACGTGTTACACTACCTCAACGTGTTACACTACCTCAACGTGTTACACTACCTCAACGTGTTACACTACCTCAACGTGTTACACTACCTCAACGTGTTACACTACCTCAACATGTTACACTACCTCAACATGTTACACTACCTCAACATGTTACACTACCTCAACATGTTACACTACCTCAACATGTTACACTACCTCAACGTGTCTTAATAAGAATCCTCATTTTTGTTTCAGGTTTTTAAGGTTTTCTAGTAAACTAGACCCTGAGCACAGAGTTTAGTAATGCATTAGGTGACACCTGTCTCTAAACATAGGCACCACACTTTAGTCACACACGCGCACACACACACGCCCTGTCCGTCAACCTTTTCGCTGCTCTTTTGTATTGTGTGTTGTTCGCAGTGATACAGTCACTATTGATTTAGATGGAGTGATGAAAATGAAAGGGAAGGAGAAAAAAATGGCAATGAATTTCTGGCAGCTCAGCGCTGCCTCTGATTCTCTCACATTTTCCATGAAGAGGAATCAATATAAATGTAAATGAGAAGGCAGTGTATCGGCAGACAGAAGAAAGACTGTGTGTGTGGTTCCAGTGTTTTCACAGACACGTCACATCTATGGGAATTGCTCTCCCCCCTCGCTCTCGCTCCCCCCCCCCTCGCTCTCGCTCCCCCCCCCTCGCTCTCGCTCTCCCCCCCTCGCTCTCGCTCTCCCCCCATCGCTCTCGCCCCTCGCTCTCGCCCCCTCTCTCGTGCTCTCGTGCTCTCGCTTTCTCGCTCCCGCTCTCCCCCCCTCGCTCTCGCTCTCCCCTCATTGCTCTCGCTCTCCCCTCATTGCTCTCGCTCTCCCCTCATCGCTCTCGCTCTCCCTCTCGCTCTCCCCCCATCGCTCTCGCTCTCTCTCGCTCTCCCCTCATTGCTCTCGCTCTCCCCGCCTCGCCCTCGCTCTCGCCCCCCCCCCCTCGCTCTCTCCGCTCGCTCGCTCTCCCCCCCTCCGCTCGCGCCCTCTCTCTCCCCCCCTCACGCTCTGTCTTTTGTCGCATTCGCTCTGACAATCACCCATAACCATGTTTAGTTATAGTGCTTTTCTTCTAAAGTTTTGTTTCTGGATGGGGTTTGAGCTTCTGAATCTGATGGGTTTATGCTGCCAGTAGATGCCAACGTTTCAAATAGACCTAGCTTGTGTATCACTAGTAATCACCAGCTAACAGGGAAGAAATCTGAGGGCGAGCACGGAGCGTGACTGGGCCAAGCTAGAACAGATTGTGAAGTTGCTGGAGCCTTTCGCAAATCCAAACTGACATCCAGTCGCTGTCTGATTTGGTTCTGTGCCTTCTCAACCTTGAGGCACACTTGCAGTCAACTACTGTTGCAAAACAGTTGGCACAGGTCCTCCTGAAGTCATTGTGTGAGCACTTCACATGCATACTGACTCCTCTGGTAGCCAACTTCTATCCAACCCCTGGAGCAGCTTGCCTGATGGACCCAAGTGTGTCCCTGGCACTTCGCTCAAAAGAGATGAAGTCACTAATGAGGCAAGCAGAGTATTTTGTACTTCAGAAAATTAGAGGGTACAGCCGTGGAGCGGCAGGACCCCAGGAAGATGCCAACACGATGAATCTAGCAAGTATCTCAACCACAGTGCTTCAGAAGTATAGCTTCCTCTCATTGAAGATTGTGTCTGAGTCACTGTCCAGCTGGAGGGTCAGACTGGCAGAGCATTAAGTGTCGAAATACCTGGAAAAGGTTTGGGGTGGGGGGGCATGTTTAGACTCACCTCTCTAGTTCTGGCAGGCAAGGATGGCTGGTTATTGAAAGCTGTGCCCTGTGGCATTGGATCTGGTATCTGCCTCTGCATCCCAAGTGTTCGTGGAGAGAATATTCTCTGTCTGTGGACAACTGCCATCAGGCTTGAGAAACCGAACGACCACCTCTTTGGAACGCAATCTTCTAGTAGGTGAACCAGAATATTGTTTGGTTGAACAGAAACACACACAAGCTGTCTGGCTGTGAACTGATAGATTTGTAAAGAAGTGTTGTATTGCGTATGTTTTTGCTGCTGTTCCAGCTGTTGTTATCAACCCTGTTGGAAGGGGTTAGTTAGTGATACATGTTATGTTTCTGTAATATTAAACATGTCAAATGTGACATGACTTCATTAGTTGATTTTTCTTTCCGTCAGGTAAAGATACATGATGATTCTTACATCTACTAAAGTAAAAAACAACAACATTGGATTGGTGTTAACATGGGCAAGAGATTCCTTCCACCATATTTCTTGCACCAGTCTAACCTTTAAATCCAAGTCACGTTAGGATTGATTTATAATTTAAACCTAACCAAACCTATGTCCTGGCCATGGAGTTGTGTGGAGTCCTCTATTGGCCAAAAGCCGATGTTAGCAATGGCTGTGCCATTGAGGACTTACACCATTTTTATTTAGTCATCTCGGGACTTCGAGCTTCATTGGCTGATCCCTCCTGATGACCGGGTTGGAGTCGTGACAGCCGGGTCATCAGGAGGGATCAGCCAATGAATTTTACTTGTGAACAAGAAAATTTGACTTTCAGATGGAGAAGGCCTCAATGGCGCTGCCCATGCTCTCACAAACACCATCATGACACAGATACAGAGATGTTATGTCTATGGTCCTGGCCCATCACTCTATGTATTAGTGCCCCCCAGTGGCAAGAAGTGACATCACAAAAAACACACCATATGCCTACAACACCTCGCCTCCCAGGCTGCTGTCTGTCCCTAACACTGACACTGAAACTAACACTGAAACTAACACTGAAACTAACACTGAAACTAACACTGAAACTAACACTGACACTGACACTGACACTGACACTGACACTGACACTGACGCTGACACTGACACTGACACTGACACTGACACTGACACTGACACTGACACTGACACTGACACTGACACTGAAACTAAATCATATAAACAGGAAATAGAAATGTGTTTATGGGACTGAAACTATACTGAAAAAAATTCAAAGATTTTACAGAGTTACAGTTCATAAATGACTTAAATGTAATGTAAATATACTGTAATGAAATCAGTCAATTTAAATTAATTCATTAGGTCCTAATCTATGGATGTCACATGACTGGGAATAGAGATATGAATCTGTTAGTCACAGATACCTTAAAAATAAAAAGGTAGGGGCGTGTATCAGAAAACCAGTCAGTATCTGGGGTGAACATAATTTGCCTCATGCAGCGTGACACATTTCCTTCGCATAGAGTTGATCAGGCTGTTGATTGTGGCCTGTGGACTGTTGTCCCACTCCTCTTCAATGGCTGTGCGAAGTTGCAGGATATTGGCGGGAACTGGAACACTGTCATACATGTAGATCCAGAACATCCCAAACAGGGCCTAAAATTAACTTTTTGGTCAACCAGCTACTGTGGCAGGTAGATTGAAAAATCTACCAGCCACTCAAATATTTTTGCTGCTAACCATTCTTTTTTCTGTTAAAATTACACTAACAAAACACACAAAAATTGATTAGCATGCTTTGTAATGTTTCTAAAAAAATAAATATATTACTCGTAAGAAGTAATGTGGTATATTGTTTAATATTTTTTTTGTGACCTTAGTCTTTTAAACAAAATATCACAGATGAGACTAAAATATTCACCTGCCCCTTTAAGGATGGGATGTTACCGTGGTAACGCGACTCCTGTCATGTTTGTGCACGTGCGTCCGCCATCCTGTTCAATTGTATTTTGTCCCCCCACACCAAATGTGATCAGGACATGCTGGTTGAAATATCAAAACAATCTTTGAACCAATTATATTCATTTGGGGACAGGTCGAATAGCATTAAACATTTATGGCAATTTAGCTAGCTTGCAGTTGCTATCTAATTTATCCTATTTAGCTAGCTAGCTTGCTGTTGCTAGCTAATTTGTCCTGGTATATACACATTGAGTTGTTATTTAACCTGAAATGCACAAGGTCCTCTACTCTGACAATTAATCCACACAAACGGTCAACCGAATCGTTTCTAGTCATCTCTACTCCTTCCAGGCTTTCTCTTCTTTGGACTTTATATGGCGATTGGCAACTTTCATAATAAGGTGTATTACCATAATCGACCTCTTCATCTTTCAATCACCCATGTGGGTATAACCAATGAGGAGCTGGCATGTGGGCATATGCTTCTGAAAGCCAATGAGGAGATGGGGAGAGGCAGGACTTGCAGCGTGTTCTGCGCCACAATAGAATCAACTTCTATTTTAGCGCCTGGCAACGCAGACGTTTGTTGGCGCGCGCAATGATTGAATAACATGTATGTGCAAATGTATTTTGCAGCGCACGCGACTGGTGTGGTCAGCATGTTAGTCTGACTAGTAGAGGCGTTATCTTCTCTTCCCTAGCAGTTGAAATTCAATCATCGAAAACAACCTAGCTTGTGAACAAAACAATGTAAATAGCCAAGAAACCCAAGTATATTAGACCAACTTTTATGCCTGTGCGCAGCTCTTCACGTGCACACAGCCCCCAGGCAGGCAGTGTTGCAGTGCGAGTTGGGATAGGCTATATAGGATTCGTAGTTCTTTGACTTTGTGGGAATATTTTACCAGCTATGAAACAAAATGGCAGAATTACTTAGAAAACAGCTACTGCAGCATTTATTTTACTATAAATATGATACTTGACCATTTTTTATTCCTAAATGCGAGTGAGATTCTTGCGTGGCTAGTGAAATAGACATCTTACCGCCAATCCCAAAATCTAGCCGCATTTGGCAGGTGGTGGGTGTTAGGCCCTGATCCCACACATGCTGAATGGATGAAATGTCTGGTGAGTATGCAGGCCATGGAAGATCGTGGGGCTGTGCATTACCATGCTGAAACATGAGGTGATGGCGGCGGATGAAAGGCACGACAATGGGCCTCAGGATCTCGTCACAGTATCTCGTTGCATTCAAATTGCCATTGATTTAAAATGCAATTGTGTTCGTTGTCTGTAGCTTATGCCTGCCCATACCATAACACCACCGCCACCATGGGGCACTCTCTTTACAACGTTGACATTAGCAAACCGCTCGCCCACTCGACACCATACATGCTGTCAGTGGCCATCGAAGGTGAGCAGTTGCCTACTGAAGTCGGTTACGACCCCAAACTGCTGTCAGGTCAAGGCCCTGGTGAGGACGACGAGCTCACAGATTAGCTTCCCTGAGACGGTTTCTGACAGTTTGTGCAGAAATTATTTGGTTGTGCAAACCCACAGTTTCATCAGCTGTTCAGGTGGCTGGTCTCAGACGATCCCACATGTGAAGAAGCCGGATGTGGAGGTGCTGGGCTGGCGTGGTTGTGAGACCGGTTGGACATACTGCCAAATTCTCACAAATTTGAGGCGGCTTATGGTAGAGAAATTAACATTACATTCTCTGGCAACAGCTGTGGTGAACATTCCTGCAGTCAGCATGCCAATTGCACGCTCCCTCAACTTGAGACATCGGTGGCATTGTGTTGTGTGACACAACTGCACATTTTAGTGGCATTTTACATTCCCCAGCACAAGGTGCACCTGTGTAATGGTCATGCTGTTTAATCAGCTTCTTGATATGCCACACCTGTCAGGTGGATGAATTATGTTGGCAAAGGAGAAATGCTCACTCACAGGGATGTAAACAAATTAGTGCACAACATTTGAGAGACGCTTTTTGTGTGTATGGAAAATTACAGGATCTCTTATTTCAGGTCATGAAACATTCGACCAACACTTTACATGTTACGTTTATATTTTTGTTCAGTATAAATAAAAAGAGTAAATCTGAAAAGTCTAAAGTCTTAACTGACAAACTAATAATAACTAAATAATTATATATACAGTACCAGTCAAAAGTTTACTACTCATTCAAGGGTTTTTCTTTATTTTTACTATTTTCTACATTTTAGAATAATAGTGAAGACATCAACTATGGAATGGCACATATGACCATATAACCAAAAAACAAAAATATATATTAGATTCTTCAAAGTAGCCTTTGTTCAAAGCTGTCAATCTTGGCATTCGCTCAACCAGCTTCATGAGGAATGCTTTTCCAACAGTCTTGAAGGAGTATATTAAAACAAAATGACAACGAATAACCTTGGCATACACATTTTCTCTGCACTTACCCCTCTTCTCCTTGCTTTCTCTCAGCCCCTCATATTTCCTGTTTTTGATTCAGACTTTCCTTCCTATCCAACTCAATTGTACTTTCCGGTCTCCCGCTCTTCATGGCTTATCTTCATTTTCTCATTTCCTCTCCATCTTTCCACAGTCACCTCTCTCTCTTTTCCTTACACCATCCTCTCTCTAGCTTCCAAGTAAAGAGAACAATGTTCTCTTTTCTATTTTTCCTCTCTCTCGCTCTCTTTCTCTCGCTCGCTTGCTCTCTCACTCTTTATCTCTCTCCCTCCAGAAGGGACAGTGCCATAATCAAGGAGGAGATCAAGGCATTCCTGGGGAACAGGCGCATCTCTCAGGCTGTGGTGGCTCAGGTCACAGGTCAGTATGCTTCCTAGTGGCTGATACAGCACACTACACTATGTTGGAGTGGAACTGTGCTCACTTTGGTGTACACTTAAAACAGAGTCATCATCATGATTTCTAGGAGTGTTAGTGTGGCTTGAATGACACATAGCAAGTACTTCATCCACTGTATATGCATTGGCTAGTTAATAAATCTTGCTTTCTGTGCTCTTTCTCACTTTCCCTCCCATATTTTTCTCTCTCTGTCTCTTTCTGTCCCCCCTCCCCGCCTCCCTCCAGGTATCAGTCAGAGTCGTATCTCCCACTGGCTGCTGCAGCAGGGCTCGGACCTTAGCGAACAGAAGAAGAGGGCCTTCTACCGCTGGTACCAGCTGGAGAAGACCACCCCTGGTAATGCCCACCACCACCACCCGCATGCCCAGTCCCACCACCACTTCCACGTCCTCCACCCGTTGGCAGACCCCCTCCTCAGCCCCCCCACCTCCAGCCTCCTCCCGTCTGTCCAGTCCCTCTTCAGTTGTTCCACCCGTTCCATCCACTATTAGACACTCTCTGATTCTGCACAAACTAGAGAGGGCAGAAGGGGTTATACGATGACAACTGATGGGTGAGTCCATTGACTATTTCTTGACATTCTAGGGCTGGAAAGTAATGATGGCCCTTCCAAATCCTCGCTATGTATCCCTAGTAAATAGTAAAAACTGTTACTTTTGCCCAATGTAATGCACTTTTCTAGGGGGCACTAATGCCAAATCTGTCTTTGTTTGTAGTCACTACATGTGACTACACTTCCCATATGCCCTCTTGCGCCCCCTCTGTTTCAATGGACATAGTTTCTCCTCAGACATGCCCCATGCAGTATTAAAGTCCTTCCCCAAACTGTTCCAGTCAGTATTTGTCCCGCCCCAAATCCTTTTACAGCACCTTTCCAACTCCCCTACAACCTGTTTCTGCCCCCACAACCCCATTGTGTGTCTGACTCCATCCTGTGTCCAAATGTGTCACTTACCATTTCCTGTGTCCCACCCTCTGGGTGCAGCAGCCAATAAGCTATCACAGCCACAAATATTCAAATGCTCATTAGTGGCAGGTGTTTGAGTAGCAGTATTTGTAGTTGTATAGCTATGATGTTGCTACTACAATTGAGTAGAAATGT
Source organism: Salvelinus namaycush (assembly GCF_016432855.1). Taxonomy (NCBI): domain Eukaryota; kingdom Metazoa; phylum Chordata; class Actinopteri; order Salmoniformes; family Salmonidae; genus Salvelinus; species Salvelinus namaycush. The sequence goes on along the minus strand of NC_052321.1, from coordinate 12,219,830 downwards.
AAAGTGTTTTAAGCGCTGTATAAACCTCATTGAATACGTTATTATGATGACTATAGCTAGACCTTAAAGAGTACTGGTGTCTGACTGTATATGACCATGGTGAAAAACAGATTTTTAATAAAAAGCAAACTTGTGAAATCACACCGGCCTCTGTGTCTGTGTTGAGGGGAGGGTGTAGTGGCGCGCCCTGGTGGACTGTGTATGTCACAGCACCTATAGACAATTAGTGTAAGTGTGTACAGTGCTACATACAGCAGATCTATTTACATCCGGGCTTCCAGCCCTGCTGTACTGCAGGGTGTTCTTCTTTCTCCCTAGTCATTAATTGATTGCTTGATCCATGCCACTGATTGGCCCAATAGTCCACTTAAAGGTCTTTATTGGTCCCTGATTAGAGGGGAAGAAACAGCAGTGGTGTGGAACTCGAGGCCCCGATTTTAAAACCTGCTGATCTGTGTTGACTGTATCGATCTAGATGGATAACATATTATTGTAGTTTATTTTAGTTACAATTTAAAAAAAACATGCATAGATTTGCAGTCAGGAAGTAATACATGTAGGTTCTAGTCAAGCACAAGCAAGAACATCCATAGATCGTCACATCAGTTACATATTTATATGTAAACAATCACATTCCCAACCCACCTTTCTCTGGCTGTGTGTGTGTCACAGCCATCCAGCAGCTTTCCTTGTTCATTAGGTTAATGCTCTGTGGTGCTATGCCAGAAACACCAACACTCACTACATACTGTAAACAAATCCATATTTCTGTCCAGACACACACACACTACATTTGATGAGGCTTCAGAGGGGGTTCACTGTGAATTACTGTCCGCAGGTTCTTCTTTTATAGTCGCCACACAGCCAATATAACACTCTAAAGTTATTGTTCTTCTATACAATAGGGTGCTGAATCATAAATGTACTCATCAA